>NW_017306801.1:709877-763138 GCF_000935625.1 Nanorana parkeri | reverse complement strand
CTTTTGCATAAGTCAAATGGAAAAAAATGATGCTTTATAAGGCTGCTGACAAGGCAGACCCTCTCCTTTTGATGTGGCAAATGCTTGAAGGCCTTTTCCACTTTTTCTTCTCTCTCGTTCTCCAAAAGCTCAAGCAAACATCCATCGTTTGATATCCTACATGCTTATTATCCCTACCCAATTTTTTTAAATTTTTTTGATGGAAGGGTGACATCTTCGATGCTTAAAGGGCAATTTTCTTTAAAGAAAAATGCGCTCTTCGCTGTCAAGTCTTCAAAAAAAAAGACCTTCCTTATGAGGCATCCCAAAAATATAGAGTTTCTCCAACAGTAAAACCTTGTTCTTGAAGGCAGAAGAAAAAAAAAAAAAGGGTCTGAGCGTGAAATTCTTAATTAAGCAGTAAATAGTGAGCTGGGTGTCAGCAGATGTAGCCCGTAGCCATGGAGACCGAGTCACATGCATGGCGAAACTTGATGGAGGAGGCCTCGGGCCTTTTTTTTTTTTATCCCTTGACTGGCAGCCTAAGAATTCCACAAAGCTTGTAAACTGGATTATTTGGTTGACTAATTATATCGCGGCGTAAATGCGACTGGAAAATAACGGGAAATTGACAAAAGGCAAAAAAAATCGAAATCTTTTTTAATGATTTGGGAATTTGCTTTTTTGTGGATCGTTCCTATGTTCCTAATTGAACGGGATCATGTGATAGAATCCTTTAAGTAACAAAACAACAAAAAAAGAACAAATCTTAGTTAAAAAAAAAAAATGTTGCCACATTGAATCGACTAAAGATTTATAGAAGTTACTTTTTTGAAATTTGCATTATTTGTTTTTTTGGGGGAGATTTGTTTTGTGAAACATATTTAAAGGAGATCTATGGGGTTAGTGCTTTTCCCCATAGTTCTCCGAAGGGTAACGGGAGGACACAAACTAGCGTGCTCCCGTCACCCTATGCTCAGTATACCGCGAGCTACAGCTTGGGTTATACTGAGACCCCGCAGCTGAAACGGATCCCGACAATTATGTCTGGATCCGCCCAGCTGCGTGAGTGACAGCTGGCTCTGCCTATCAAGAGGCAAAGCACTCACCTCATAATTCTCCTTTAAAGTGAAAATCACTCAACCTCATAGTTCGAGCCGACCTGTGACAATGAAACTGTCACTTGCTCACTTCTCGATCCTGTCCCTGCGGAGAGCTGTGACAGTCACTCACGGCTCCCTGCAGGTATTCCCCCCCTCCCCGCTCCGATTCTCCAGCACTGACTGGCTGTGAGTGACAGAAGCAGCTATTTTTTTTTTTTCAAAAAGTTGAGAACAATGGGCAAAGTTTTTTTTAAAATTGGCAAAGACTTTGAGTGGAAAAGGGAGAGCTTTGCATTGCAAGTAAATATCTGCACCACTTGCATAATGACACATTAATCTTCAAGATATTTTTTTTCTGCAAAGTTCCAACTCATCTGCTTTGTAAATGGCAATTTGCCAAATTTTAACACACTACGCTAAAAAAAGAGACAGGCTAAAATGTGGAGAACTAATGAATGAAAATGGTTCACATGACCCTCGGATGAGCTTCTATAAATGAATTAAATTGCAAATGAAAAGAATAGAGAATAAAATGAGCAAGCCGGCCATTTTGTATCTTTGTAAGTCGTCTATAAAGGTTCAAAATAATCTTTTTTTTTTTCTTCTAATTTTCTCTTTTTTGTTCATAAAAGTTTGTTACAGGGTTGATTTTGCCATTTCCATAGGTCTTCCATTTTTTGACAATTTTTCACACAACTTTCCCTAGTCTATCCTTCTTCAGTGCTTATACTGTATGTAAAGTATGATATACTAAGCAAAAAATAAAAAATACATTCTCGGTAAAATAATAAATAAATGAACTAAAATGAAATAAAGTAAATGTAAACACAGTTATCAAAATTTAATATACACTTTAACATGTTAATGTAATTTTTTTTTAAAAGCATTGAGTTTTAATAAAATCTGCAGCCTTTCATTTAAATAATAAGTTGTGATCCTGCCATGAACATTCTTGTTCTGGCACTTCCTTTTAAAGGGTGACAACGAAAATGTTCTTCTGTGCTGTCACCCTGTCACATGCACACCTGGTGGAGATTACAAGCAGCCACAAAGACATGCTTTATGGCTCACTGTGGTCACCAGTAGGAAGCCAGTCCAGAGCATAGATGTTTAGCTGACAATAGAGCAAGTGCATGTAGACAGGAAGTGGCTAACAAAAAATGGAGGAGTTCGGCAGCACTGAAATGCATTTTTTTAAGGAATACAAGTTTGAAAAAAAAAATGTTTACGATTTACAGTCCATTAGCAAGTTAACTATAATCCGGCTAGGGTTTAGGTCTACTTTAACACTAAACTCAGCAGTAAAATCTTAAAACTGCCTTGGATCTTGAGAGGACACCTCTGGTGGACAGCCAATGTGAATTGTCCACCTCACACAAGCAGTGACGTAGTCACCTAGAAGAAGGGACCTTGTAGAAAGTTTACAGAGAGAAGAAAGACCCAGTGCTGGATAATCATGTGATCGCAAGTTAAAGTGACATTAAAGGAGAACTATGAGATGAGTGATTTCCACTCACCTCATAGTTCTAAGCCGACCTGTGACAATGAGACTGTCACAGGTCGGCTCAGGAGATCGGGAGGTGAGAGAACACATACCAGGTTCCCTCACCTCTCGATCCTGTCACGGCTCTCTGCCGTGACAGGGGGAGGGGCTGGATTCCCCCCTCCCCGCTCCGATCTGCCAGTGCTGACTGGCGGAATGGACGGGGGAGGGGGCGGGTACAGCTGGCTCTGCCTCTAGATAGGCAGAGCCAGCTGTCACTCACACAGCTGGGCGGATCCCGTCATCTACGTCGGGATCCGCTCCAGGTGCGGCGTCTCAGTATACCGCGAGCTGTAGCTCGCGGTATACTGAGCTTAGGGTAACGGGAGGACGCTAGTTTGTGTCCTCCCGTTACCCTAAGGAGAACTATGGGGAAAAACACTGACCCCATAGTTCTCCTTTAACTCCGGAGTTATATTGTAAAATACATTCAAGTCCCTGAACTCTGAACAAAAATGTATCTTATTTGTGTATCACTCGGCTGTAGATCCTCCAATCATCTCTGAATTGGTGCTGACACTGTCCTTCCTTCTGGAGGGGGGCTACTTTTGTTCCCCATGGTCCCTGTGCGTGTTGTAAAGTAGTCACCGCTCCAAGCTCGCTCCTGTGATGGACTACAATCTCATGTTTAGTTTACCAGTTTGTAGTGCCCAAGCATTTTTCGGCTCTTCCACCATTGATCTAGCTCTTGTGATGTTGGGGCATGTCTAAGTCACTTTCCAAGTACTCGATGAAGTAGGCTGACCATATGTCCCGTTTTAAAAGTTTCTTTTAAAAAATCGATGTTGTCCCGCTTTCCTTTTTAGGAGTGCTCTCTGAGTCTGTGCGCCTCCTGAATGAGAGGCTTTAACGTCTACATCCGTGCGGCCAGCCGGTCTCTTTAAGGAGGCGCGCACAGAGTGCACTCCTAAGAAGTCTCTGCCTGCGCTCCTTCTTCCTCTGCGGCAGCACTAACTGGGAGGAAGTTACGTAGAGGTTCACAGAGTGCACTCCTAAGAAGTCTCTGCCTGCGCTCCTTCTTCCTCCGAGGCAGCACTAACTGCGAGGAAGTTACGTATAGGTTCACAGAGTGCACTCCTAAGAAGTCTCCTCCTGCGCTCCTTCTGCCTCTGCGGCAGCACTAACTGGGAGGAAGTTATGTATAGGTTCACAGAGTGCACTCCTAAGAAGTCTCTGCCTGCGCTCCTTCTTCCTCCGAGGCAGCACTGACTGGGAGGAAGTTACGTATAGGCTCACAGAGTGCACTCCTAAGAAGTCTCTGCCTGCGCTCCTTCTTCCTCTGCGGCAGCACTAACTGGGAGGAAGTTACGTATAGGTTCACAGAGTGCACTCTGCACCTATGCGTAACTTCCTCCCAGTCAGTGCTGCCGTGGAGGAAGAAGGAGCGCAGGCGGAGACTTTAGCTAGGCATTTTATATGATCAACAGCAGAGCTTTTATCTCAGCAGGGCCGTGCTCCAGAGTGTTAAGACATCTCAAGGTTAATGGCATAGTTCTCTGCTCCTCAGACTGACACAATGGAAGGATATCAGGCAGTATAGGAAGGAGGGAAAGGTGCAGAAAGAATGCAAGGGTGATGTATGCATGTAATATTTCCAAAGTAGGCCAATCCACATATATTAACTCTCCGAATTCCAGAACGGTGACAGTGCATTGAATATCACATCTACTATATTGTCATAAAACTTTTGTTATCATCTTACTTTTTCGTGATTACAGAATATTAAAACCGCCCCAAGGAAATATGGTCAGCCTAGCTAAAGGGAAGCCTTGACCCACATGAGCAGCCTTATCGCAGCAAGTTGACTCATCAAATGATAATGGTCTTCCCATGTTCTGTATCGAATAAACTTCAGAATCTCAGCACCTCATTGATATGTATTTTTGTTAAATGGCGATATCAGGTCACTTTTTGTTATGACAGATGAGACTGTGAATGTCCCTTCAGTTATAGATACTTCTCCCGGCCTGTCAGCATATGTTCCTGTAAGTGTACACAGAGCCATGCATGGGCAGCTCAGTTTGTAGTCTCGGCACAATTCTGTGCTGGGACAAAGTACAAACACAAACATTTCCCAGAACCTCTTACCAGCTAACCTGAGAAAAAAACAAAACAAGTTACATTGTCTCACAACTTGCGTTACAAACAGAGGTTTTAGTTTCATAACTCTTGCAAATGTGGAAGTCGCACTGCCTCGTCAAGGCCCCTCTGTGTAGTTTGCTCCTAACTCTATTCTATGAAAGCCTCCATCTTGGAGTATATATGGAATTGGATAAATTGAGTGAGGTACGCCTGGAGTTAGCCCATTCTTCCTTCAAGGCATAGGGGCACACTGGAGGCCAAGCAAATCTAAATGTCAGCTTTTTGGAAATACAACAGCTTATGCTGATATCTATGATTGTATTACTTGTGTAATTAGGTATTTTGAGCACTAGATGGCATTGTGGTGCAAAGCTAGTCTATGGTAGTCTGTATGTTAGTATTTTCTATGCATGCTTATACATATGATACATATACAGGGTAGACATGTGCACCAGCAAAAAATCTGTTTAGTTTCGTTTCGGATTTTGCGTTATTTCGCTTTTCAGGTCCCAAAAATCAATTTGTTTCGGAATTCGGATGAAATTCGTTAGCAGTAGTCTGTACGAACCATCGTTTCGTTTTCTTTTCGTTCGTTCGCTCGCTCGGCTGTTCGTTCGTTGCAACAAAGTGACATTCGAGGGGAAAAAATAATTTTTTTTCCTCAAATGTTATTTTGCTGCAACGAAATTTCGTTCGACAAACAAAATTTTGTCCAGACTACCGCTGACAAATTTTGTAAACGGAAATTCTGATTAATTTGCATTCGGTATAGCTGTGATTCAGAATTCAGATACATCCGCATGTCCGAATTGCCGAAATTTCATCCGAATTTCGTTTTGGAACGAAACAAATCGGAGGGGAGGGGCTGGATTCCCCCCGCCCCCGTCCGTTCCGCCAGTCAGCGCTGGCGGATCGGACGGGGGTGGATTCCAGCCTCCCTGCTCCGATCCGCCAGTGCTGACTGGCGGAACGGACAGGGGAGGGGGTGGGTACAGCTGGCTCTGCCTCTAGATAGGCAGAGCCAGCTGTCACTCACGTAGCTGGGCGGATCTCGACATCGATGTCGGGATCCGCTCCGGCTGCGGCGTCTCAGTATATCGCGAGCTGTAGCTCGCGGTATACTGAGCTTAGGGTAACGTGAGGATGCTAGTTTGTGTCCTCCCGTTACCCTAAGGAGAACTATGGGGAAAAGCCCTGACCCCATAGTTCTCCTTTAAAAAGCAAATGTTTCTTTTCCTTGGCAAAAGTTATGTTCACTCTAAATATCCAATAATATGCAAGAGAAAAAAATGTGCTTGCACATGATTGGATCATTGAAGTTAACACGGCTTCAACTTATTGAGTAAACCTATCCATACACAGGTAAAATTTAGTTTGAACGCTTGTACGAAATTCTGAAAATCTGTGATAATGACAGCTAGGAAGAGGCTACAGTTCTCAAGAGCTCACCAAAATGAAGTAATAGAAGATTGGGAAAATGTTGTCTGGTGTGATGAGTCTGGATTTCTGATGTGACATTCGGATAGTGGGGTTAGAATTTGGTATGAACAACATGAAAGCATGGATCCATCCTGCCCTGTATCAATGGTTCAGACTGGTGGTGTAATGATGTGGGGGGTATTTTCTAGGCACACTTTGGGACCCTGAGTACCAACTGAGCACCATTTAAACGCCAAAGCCTACCTAAGTATTGTTGCTGACCATGTCCATCGCTTTATGACCACAGTGTACCCATCTTCTGATGGCTACTTCCAGCAGGATAACATGCCATGTCACAAAGCTAAAATCATCTCAGACTAGTTTCTTGGGCATGATAATTAAATATTCAAATGGCCTCCACAGTCACCAGATCTCAATCCAATAGAGCACCTTTAGGACGTGGTGGAATGGGAGATTCTATCACGTACCTGGTAGAAGACCAAATTAGTTGAGGAGGCTTCCCTAGCAACTCTGAGAGTGGAGACAGGGAGCGTGAGGACAGAGAGCAGCACAGGTGCCAAAGGGTGTGTAGACGCTGTGCAAGGACACAGTCCAGAAGCTGGTTTCCAAGGATGGAGGAACAGGACCAGGAGAGAGCTGGAAGGTCAGCGTGCTGCACAGCGGGAAGCAGGACAAAGTCAGACAGGCCAAAGGTCACACCAATTGGGCAGCGAGGTACAGGAGCAGAAGACAGAAGCGAAATCCAGGAGCAAGCAGAGGTCAAGGGCAGGCAGCAATCAGGAGCAGTGAACGGCACTCCGGGTCAAGGCAACAGGTAAAAAACAGGCAGAGAAACAGGAAGCAACACACACAAGCTGAAAGACAAATGAGCAATAATCCACAGGACAAGCTAGTTTAAAGAGGCCCATCTATCAGAGGGGGTTTCGTCATATCCTGTGCACCAGCGTCAGCGCATACATTAGCTTGTGTTTCCCCAAAATGCGGAGGACAGGACCACACGCTTGCGCAGTATCGCACGAGCGGCCGAGTATAGTCTTACAAATAGACACATCATGTATGTGCGGCCGACAAATCTGCAGCAACTACGTGATGCTATCAAATTCTCTAAGGAATGTTTCCAGAACCAATGCCACGAAGAAAGAAGGCAGTTCTGAAGACAAAAGGGGGCCCAGCCCGGTACTAGCAAGGTGCACCTAAGTATGTGTGTATTCATTCTCTCTCTCTCTCTTTCTCTCTTCCTTTGTTTGTATTGCTCTTTCGCACATGCATATTCCTTTAACCAAAGAAATAATCATGACCACAAAAGTTTTAACTCGAATCATGGATTTGTCCCCATTAACTATTAGAAAATTGAACAAATGTTCCAAAAATGAATAGTTTTGAAGAAAATTCCACTGATGTTTGGCCAGCTTAAGTTAGAAGAACATTTATTTTACAAAGTGATAAAGACTCGATTCCATTAGTCGATCAAGCCTACAGAGTTCAGTTACACGTCACTCCATGCCCCTTAGCTGTCCGTTTTCATACTCTTCAATTTTACAACATCCTTTTTTTTTTGCCTTGGTCCCCATAAAATCTCCCGTGTATTCAAGATGAGGCTTTAGTATAGGAGCAAAATCTTCTTTTCTATTTTTTAGTCTACCCTTCCTTGAGCACAATCGAGCCTCTTTCCGGCTGGATACATATTTTATTATTCTGTACTTCTCTGTAGTTTTGTTTTCTTTGCAGTTACAATGACAAATGTGATATTCTATAATAGGACAGTGTTTGTAGCCAGTAGGAGACCTGCCGTTCCGGGACTTTCCTCTATTGACCTCACGCAGCTGTGCTGCTTTCTGTAACCCCTCCGTCACCTCGCACTTTCCATTTAAAACCAGCGTTTGCTTCTTTTGTAAACAAATAAAGTATGACACGGGGTCATGTACTGTATTGACGTTTTCTGTCACAAGAAAATGGAGCAACAAATCCACAATAATGGCCAAAGAAATGCTACTGACTGTCCTTAATGTACTGTGACAGTCCCCATGTTACAGTGGTGCTCAGAGCTTTGTGGCACTGAAGAAGGTCCCTACATTTCATTGTGGGTTTTATGGTGGTTCCTGGATGCACATCCTACCCTTCGTATGATCAGGCACTATGGATTGAAGGGTAAGCACTCATTTTGGAGTACGCCCAGTTGTATCACTCACTTTGCCTACTTATAACTGGCCTGGACTTTGGAGTGTTGGCATTTCTGCATTTGAGTTCACCAATGAGCCATGTCCATTAGAAGGTTGAATTCATTCATTTTACATTATAGAAAATAAAGACAGGAAGAGAACAGAAGCAGCAAGAACCTAAGGGGACTTCAGGCAAAGGACAACATTCACCCCCCAACACTCCTGCAATTACATGGGCCATGAAGAATTAATACACACAATATTATCGGTTAAACTAAACTGCTAAGAACTCAAATCTCAGTTTTGAGTAGGCTCTGCCCATTTGTATCACCTACTTTGTCTACTTATAACTGAAGGGATCTCTGAGTGTTGGCATCTCTGCATTTTATTAATGGTTAATAGTTGTGGACAGAAAAGAACATTCTAGAGACCCTTTACATTGCTGTTCAATGTAGAAGTGACCACTTACATTAGTGGTCCATGTAGAAGTGACCTCTTACAGTGGTGGTCAATGTAGAAGTGACCTCTTACAGTGGTGGTCAATGTAGAAGTGACCTCTTTTGCCCCTAGCACCACTTTGGGATGATTTTCTCCAGAACTATCGACCTTTAGCATGACTTCCCTAGAACCATCACTCTTTGGGGTGATGTGCCCCAAAACTAGCACCACTTTGGGATGATTTACCCCAAAACTAGCACACTTTGGGATGATATATCACAGAACTAAAATCCCTTTTTCATGATTTACCCCAAAACTTGCACGAATTTGGAATAATTTAACTCAGAACTAGCACGAATTTGGAATAATTTATCCCAGAAGTAGCACCCCTTTGGGAGAATTTACACTAGTAGTAGCACCATTTGGGGATAATTTCCTCTAGAACTATCACCCCTTGTGATATATCACAGGACTAGCACCCCTTTGGGATGATTTATCCCAAAACCAACACCAATTTGGAATAATTTACCGCACAAATAGCATAGATTTGGAATAATTCACCCCAGAACTAGCACCCCTTTGAGATAATTTATATTAGAACTAGCACCACTTTGGGATGATTTACTCCATAACCAGCTCCCTTTAGGATGATTTACCCTTATTCCAGAACTATTTGGGATGATTTACTCTAGAACTACCACCAGTTTGGGATACTGTACCCCAGAACTTGCACATTTTTGGAATGATTTACCCTGGAACTAGCACCCCTTTAAAATTCGGACATTGGCAGTCTCCAAAACCGTTGTGATCAGTTCCCTTTGAATGGCCCTCTTACCGATGTAGGTCAGTGTTCCGAGAGCGCTGTTGAAGTACCAATCACAGGCCTCATTCTTCCCTGGCAGAGGAGCAAACTGGAGCGGTCTCCCAGGTGCCAGCCCACAAGTTATGGAGATGTTCACCGATCTCCACAAATTCCGGTGCTGTACAAACATGTAATTTCCCGCTTCAAAATCGTCAAAAGTGGCAGAATACTGTATATAAGAGAGATTGAATACTAGTATTAACACAGTTTTTTAAAGGGGTTACTTAGCAAAATATAAAAAGGCAAGAAAAAGAGAGTGCTAAGGGTATCAATATTACCAGAGGTGGGACCTTTTGACCCAGATTTCCAGATGTCTTTATTAACAAGTGCACTGTCAAAATATTCTATCCCCCAACCTATTGCCGACTGTAAGCATTTATGTGGAGGTGGGCCTTATTCCATGCTGCCACATATGCGTAACTTTTTTGTGCAGCGACCACACTCAAGTGCATGCCCCCAGCACTGTGACCGAGCAGTAACCGACAGCTTCCGGTCAATAGCAACAGTAAGGAGCCGGTAGGATGGGCTCATGATCACGTGATCATTGTGAAGCCGATCAGGATCCCAGGAAAAGCCTCCAGTGGTAAGATCTTCTTAAAGGGCCAGGGGAAAGGGGGCAGGAAGGGTTTACATGGACAATTAACATTTCTTGTAGAGGACATAATTGTTTTAAAGGGATTCAGTCTCTGTATAAAAAAAGATTCCTGAAGTCACCTGCAATGGAGAAGGTATTATATTGACCTCCACCATGGCCCGTGTCTCCTACCTCCCCTCTTCTCCAGCTACGCAGCTTCCATCAGTCCTTTCAGCATCTAACACTTCCAGGAGTGTCAGGCACCTGCATCCCCTGCTTCATACCGGTTGCTTACTACAGCCTCTGCATTGCACAATGCTTTATTCTGCACTTTCCTTCATATGGCATTTTTCTATCACTGCGGCTAGACTCACATGTAACGCGTTCCTCCTGTCCGGGGAATGGAATTTGATGGCGTAAGTTTCTTTATCCAGGAGCAGGGCCTGCCAGCCGTACAAGCTGGACAGAGTGTCTTCCACATAATTCACAGTGCTGCTTCCATTCCTGCTGTTGTTGATTGTCACGTTGTAACCGATGATGGGTGCTCGTCCTCTAAAACAGATTAAAAGCGAGAAAACGGTTTCACGAACAACAACCACCAACACCTTTAGCACCCATGCCCTAAACACCAAAGTGTGGCCCCTTCCCCCATGGGGTATGAACTACTTCAACGGCATAGGTCGCAGGACCTGGCTTTTTGTGCCCCCTCCTGCTGAAGTGCCCAAGGTGTTTCTGCCTACCCCTCGGCTCGGCCCAGGTTCTACTTGCTAAGTGATTGGACAATACGGCCAAGTCAGGGGCTCTACTTGCTTTGTCTGATAACAAAAGTGTTGTGCATTCTAAAAGTGTCATGGTTTAGGAGTTCTTCCACACCAAACTCATTAAACCATGTCTTTATGGAGCTGGCTTTGTGCACAGTCATGTTGGAACAGAAAAGGGCCTTTACCAAACTGTCAGGTCAGGTACTGATGTTGGATGAGAAGACTTGGCTCACAATGGGTGGTCTAATTCATCCCAAAGGTGTTCCCTATGGTTGAGGTCAGGGTTCTGAGGAGGCCACTTAAGTTCTTCCACACCAAACTCATCAAGCCATGTCTTTATGGAGCTGGCCTTGTGCACAGTCATGCTGACACAGAAAAGGGCCTTCAAACTACTACCACAAGGTTGGAAGAGCACAACTGTCTTTGCATAATGTAGAATAAACAGAACCCTTCCCTGGGAACACCTGAACTCAATCATTGGGAAGGGGCTCCACATTTCCGATGTCAGTATTTATGTACATGGCATTCCATTGTATTTACTATTTCCTTGCCCGCCATATTAAATGTTTATTTGTTGGATTTTTAGACTTCCGTTTCAGTGATATAAATAATTTTTACACATGTATGTGTGTATTAATGGGCTGTATGTGGGCTGATGTTCAGTTTTACTAGCCAGTAACCAGGAAAATGAACCGCGCATTCTAATCCTCCCTTCACGGGGGCCAGGAGCCTACACCGGGAGGTGAGGTGACTTTTACAAGTTGACTTTTGCGAGGTGCAATAGATCTGTTATGTTTCTGCTGTGCCGTGCATTCTGTTTTCAGTGCCTCTTAAAACACCAGCTTTGAAGTGTTAGCCGGCCGTCTGCGCTGTCATTAAAGGGGAGGGGGGGCGTCAAACATGTCTTGTATTGTAAAATAGACAAATAATAGTGAGTCATTTTGGTGTCACCCCTCCAATGGTGGCACCCCCCTTGTGACGCCACTGCCCTGATGCAAGTAGTGGGCTGGCTCTTGGGAGGAGTTATGCAAATATCAAAATGCCTTGATGTTAGGAGTCAGTCTGGGTGAGTGGGTTTTTCTAGGCAGAGCTGCATTTGCATGGAGAGCACCCTAAGTAATGCCCGCATGTGATGCTGAACTTCCATGATTGGAAGAACCGAAATCCAAGATGGCCGCCGGCAGGTATCAGAATACTGCCGCGCGTGCGCGATGACGTCATCGTGCACGCGTGCGGTGACGTTTCGGCCGGGTGACACTCGGTTAGCGCTCCGGGTGTCACCCAGCCTCGGGACGCCACTGCATCAGGGGTCTTAAAGAAGTGCTGAGGCAGGATGCTGTGATGTTTTTCCAAAAGCTATGTACAGCACCCTGCCTTCCCTTTCTATGATCTGCCTGCATTGTATGGAGAAGCGTAGGGACCCAGTGATGACGTGACTGGGTCTAAAATAAGGTATTTATCATGTTGATAAGGAGGGAGGAAGGAACCAGGAAAGGCAAAGTATAAGCAGATTAAATTTCGGCTTCAAAATATTGAGAGGGCAGAAGACACAGGGGAAGGGGCATTGTGTGGTCACATTTTAAATGGTCAGAGACTACAGGAGTTTATTTAAAATCTGCAGAGACAATGAGAAGTTATTAAAGTCAGAATAAGGCAGAGAAGGGAAAGTATTCAGACAAATGGTACTAAGATAATGCAGGAACAAAGATGAAAATTCAATTTTTTAGGTTTCTGCATTTATTCCTGAAAATGTAAGAAAAGACGGATTTACAATTTCATATCATCCGCTGTCAATACTTACAAAGAGATGGACATGCGGTGGAATTTATTGTCGGCTGGGCAGATGCTGGCTAGTTCGCCACCGCTGATGTCGGCCTTTGCCAGGCAGCAGCACGGGAGGATACCCGTGGTGGCCAGCAGGTGGCTCCCTTTCCAGCCAAAGAAGGAGCCATCGACGTCTTCAACGAGGGCAGAATGAGCAAATGGGAAAAGTGATTTCCTGGGCGAGTTTACAAAGGTAAGCCTCCGGGTTTTTACTGTGAAGCCCCCTAAAAGGAGGAATGGAAGACGTGTTATTATCAATGCATATATAAGAGCTGCAACAGTAAAAGAACCATTCATAGAGGTGGACATGAACTCCAAACGTGAAGATGTGCTCCAAAAATGTTAATTGTGCCAGAGCAGCACTCTGAGAAATGCACCTTTCATGCTGAATACTTCCGATATATAGAAGTGCATTTCCTATGCCTAGGCCCCCCTGTTCTGCAGTCTAAGGGCCCATTCACATGATTGTGTTGCGAAATGCATGGCGATACATGCATTGACACGCTGCCATGCCTTTGGTTGTGAATTGCAAAATGAATAGACTCAAGTGCATTTGAGTCTATTCATTGTGCATAATGTGTCAACAGCACACAACAATATGGTATGGATGGACCCTAATAGGTAGATAACTTCATCTATGAAATCATGCCTTTGCTTGATTCAGGAGATCTGGAGGTTCACTGTTGTACTGCTCATTGTTTTTCTTACTAGAGAGGTTTGAGTTAAAATATATAAATATAAAAATATTTATCTCTAGGTCAATATAGGTCATCATCCCCAAGTCTAAGTCCCAATATTTCTTAAATGCTCTCCAGATACCTTACATGGCTGCCTAGCATAGACGTGAGATTTAAATATGACCGTCTTGCAAAGTTTGAGGAAATGAGGGTGGCACTGTGTTCAGTACTACTCTGGCTTTTTTCCACACAGTTTTGTGTTTAACACTCCTCACTTTCTTTACACAGCACACATGGTCCAATACTTACCTCGGACCACATTCCAGTCATCTTCAGTGTGGCAGGGCTCCACAGTAAAGATTGCTGGAACTGGAATAGAGGTAAGTATTGGACTAAATGGGCTGCAGCCAGGTGTGGGGGCACCCTTTTCTCTGGCTCTGCACTCTGCAGATTCACTGCTCCTGGCCATCCAGGTCCATATAATGAGGCAGTTTGAGGCAGTTGCCTGAAGTGGCTTCTCTTTGGGTCACGTGGGGGGGGACGCAGGCAGAGCCAGAGCATCCCAGGTTGCTAAGAGCCGGGGGGGAGATGTGCAAGAGCCATACATATCTTGCCCCCCAACCCGGGATCCTCTGGCTAGCATCCTGCTCAGCTCCTGGCAATCAGTGGCATCAGTGAGCTGAGTGGGATGCCAGCCAGAGATGGGCAGTGCACCACCAGGATGCTGGCCAAAGGGCTAGTAGCATGCACCACCAGCACCCCATAAACAACCACCACACACCCCCTTCCCCCTGAACGTGACCACTAAACAAAACCCTGCCCCCATGTCTCAGGTGATAATTATGCTAGGGCTAACCTCGTAGACATTGTTTATCTTCTGGGTTGAATGACAGCCAGTGTGAGTGACAGTTCCTTTGGACCCTGGCCAGGCTGCGTTGGACCTGCCATCCGGGAGTGTGTCATCATTCAGTGTGGGCTTACAGTACTCCTAGATTAAGCAGGGCCCATATGTTACTACTTGAGTGCCTCTCATTTCACAAGTAAGGACTCTTGTGGCCTCACTTCTGTATATGAAATATTATAATAAATGTACGACACAAATAGTATCAGATTCTAAGCGTCTCATTCCCTCACCTTGTCCCCTCATACAGCCGGAACATGTGCTCAGAGCGCTGCACGTCTGCCGGTCAAAATTTATAAAAGTTGTGTTAGAGATGACTAACTGAAACCTTTTCGGGGTAGTAACACCAGACGCCATGCAAGCCTTGTCCTGTGAATGAAAGAAAAATAAAAAATATATGTTCTGTGTTATATTTATTTAACTTACTATATGTTGAGTAATAGTAAATTATATGACATAAAGTGAGTCAGAAATAAATGATGGGACCTGGCACAGTGGACTTCCTGTGTAGAGTGGAAGCTCTGGGGTTGCCATGTTCATCCTTCACTAATTAATGAGTCATTGAACTTCATATTTATTCCAGATTAAGTAGCTAACGCCCTTGTGTGACTGTGCTGGGTGCCAGAGCCGTCAATCACCAGCGCTGTCACATGGGAGGTCGGGATCTGGGTCACATGATCTCCACCACCAGATATGCCGCTTCACTTACCCAGGTGATCAGAGTGGTAGGGGAACAAGAGAAGCTAAGTATAGGTAGCTATGAGGACCTGGATTAGAGTGGACCGGTTGCCTTGCCCGGCGTGGTCAAAGCACAGGTTCGCTTTAATTTAATTATATTTTTTAAATGATTATTATTAATGTATTTCTATTCTTTGGCTCATTCCTCCACCTCTGACTCAAAACACTTTATCTGCTGTTTTGGCAGCCTACTTGGGTGCGCTCAGTAGACTAGGTTCAGTAGATGGGAGCCACCAGTTGCCAGCATGTCTTTGGAGTATGGGAGGAAACCAGAGGAAAGCCAGCCAAGCACAGAGAGAGAATGCAAACTCCATGAAGATAATGTCCTGATGGTCAAATTGAGGACTCCAGTGCTGCAACGAAGAAGTGCTAACCACTAAACCACTGTGTAGGAATTAGTGATACAAAGATACCGACACTAGTATCGGTATCAGTGCCAATACAAGTACTCGCCCAAATGCTCAGATACCATCCCCCATACCGAAACCTCCGGTCAGGGGATGATTTCCTCTGACCAGCAGTGCCGTAGGGGAACATGGAGCCGGCTTCAGGCGGCAAGTAATGACCCCCCTCCTGGCTTCCTGATTGGCCAGGAAGCCGGCTCCATGCTGACTGGCTGGAAAGCCGGCTTCCCGGCTGATCAGCATCGAGCTGGCCAAACATCCGCCTACATGCTGATTAGCTGGGAAGCCAACTTCCTGATTGATCAGCATCGAGCTGGCCGAACATGGAGCCGGCTTCCCAGGAATTCAGGAAGCCGGACGGCGTGTCATTACCCGCTGCCCAGCTTCCTGATTGCCCGAGAAGCCGGCTCCATGCCAGTGGAAGCACCGGTATCGTTACTCTGTATCGGCGAGTACCGACATCAAAGTTCGCTACTCGTACTCGATACCAAAAAATAACATCGTGCATCCCCAGTATGAATAGCTACAGTATCTTCATGCTGTTCAAACATCCGCCATGTTGGTGCCATTGCACCTCCACAACCCTGGAAGCAGCATAAAGCAACCTATTCCTAAAGCTATCCCTCACTGACCTCCATACAGCCAGTATTTCCCAGCCCTCCTCTCGTGCAGTGTGGGACATAAAGACAGATTGGGCTGTGCTCAGGGGCTGCGAATGGTAGAACGTTGATAAAACAGGTTCTCTTTAATTTCATTAGCTGCATGTTCACATTGCTTCCAGAGAACGAACATCAACAGAAGGTGAAGAAAAACATTGCAATTATCGCGTTCCCATTTTTTTGCTAACTGGCTAATCTGATTTCCTGCAATTATTTGTACGAAGAGACATATTTTTTAATTCCAGATATTTATCTTAAAGTAAGTCCCATTGCCTCGGTGGCAGAAGCGAGGAACGTGAATGTCACTGCTACCTAATTGATGCAAAGTAGACATCCTTATTAATGGGAGCGTTACATAAATTAAGATGCAAATTGTGTCACAGGGGATGTTATTATGAGATAACAAAGATAATAACAATTATAATTGAACCCCTGGCAAAACTCACGGCAAAGTGTCTCATTTCCCCAAGGTTCCCAACACCCGCGCGCTGAGCGAGCTGCTGAATTCACCAGGAATATTAAAAGCCGCATGTGCTGCCGGAGCTATTTCGGTCTTTCCGGGGCCTGGAAAGGACCATTCAGCGAACAATAGCAAAAAAAAAAAATTGAGGACTGCGCCTCTTTCACAAAAACCCTGCACACCTCAGGAACCTGACCTAGAAACCACGGTAATGAAGTCACAGCAGTTTAGTTGGGCTAAAAATACACTGGATTTATGAGAAGTCATTTCCATCAGTGTGCAGCCATGCAGAAGATTTCCCGTGCTTAAAGAGACCCTGTCAATTTACCAACTTGTGTCTGCACATAGCCCGCCCCCTCTTAGTAACTTACTCAGGGGCGTCCCTAGCCTTTTTGCTGCCTGAGGCAGGGGGGTGTTTGGGTGCTGGTGGTGCATGCTAACCGGTGAAGGGGGGGTGTGGCTTCTGTCTCATCTCCCTGCCCGGCTCTGGTTCTGCTTCTGGTCCTCATCTAGCCCAACTCCTAGCAACCAGTGACGTAACTGGTTGGCAGGAGCTGAGTGGGACGCCAGCCGGATTGTCTCAGGTTGCTAAGAGCTGGTAACAGCCATGCACATCTCCCAGCCTGGCTCTTAACAACTTAGGGCGCTATGACCAGAAAGAGGGTGGCACAAACATTGTGTAGCACAGCAGCCATGCTGCTCTGCCTGCCGACCCACCACGTGACCCAAAGGAAAGCTGCCTGAGGCAATAGCCTCATTATAGGGAGGGCCCTGTACTTAATTATGTTTACTTAGCCATGCTTTCTTGGCACCTCACTGCACTGCTGGAGCCCTCCGTAATAAAGTTAATTTGGGTTTTTCTGGGGATTGTGAATTGTTTCTCAGGAGAAAAATTTGCCAGCCTAGTTGGGTTCCCTAGGCCAGTATTCCTTCTCAGATATATTCAAAGGTTGTTTTTTTTAAAATATATGAGCGTTTAAAAGGGGAAAGCTTTTAATTTTTTGGGTAATTAATTCAACTAACACCTAACATCCAGAGGCCTCCTAAACTTAATCGGTACTTTTGAAAATTTGCCTCACATTCCCTTGCTTAGTTTGCAGTTAATCCATATCGCAATGTTTTTAATAATTCTAGACATGGAGAAACACCTGACCTCCTTATGATATCCCGCATCATCTAGATCTTTCCTCACCAGCCCGACTCTCCCTGGCCCGCTTCTTTCATTCATTGGATTTCAGTTTCTTCAATCATGGAGGCTCAGAATCACATGTAGATGTTACCTACAGTAGGTCTTCATGCAAATACTGATTGCCTAGGAACGGCTTCTCCTCCAAACTGACACCAATCCATCAAGGCATTTTGATATTTGTATAACTCCTCCCAAGAACTACTACTTGCATCGGGCCTAGGGGCCTTTGAGTGGAGTACTGAGGCAAGGTGCTGTGATGTTTTTGGAACGCTACAGCACTCTACCAGTTCCTCTCACCAGCCATAATCTGCCTGCATTGTACAGAGAACCAAAGAGACCCAATGATGATGTTGGTGGGTCTAAAATAAGAGATGCAATAGAAACAGAAAGATTGAATTTAATAATGTAATTAGCATATTGATTAGGGGGGAAGGAACCAAGAAAGGCAATGAAGCCATTGGAAGGGGAGACCTAAAAAGTAAAAAAATAGACTCGTGTATAACATGTCTTTGGCCAAATTAATTTTGTGACCCATGGACATCTGTTCAAGTCAAGTTCTGCCAAGCCAAAGGTTGAGCGAATATTCCCTTAACTCTGATGAACATACAAAAAGCCATAAATGTCAAGCACCGAGAAGCATTTCCCAGAAGTAGCATATATATTCTGTATGCCATGCTTATCCCCAAGATTTTGTATATCACACTAATCCCCGGTGAGCATGAAATAATGAAATACAGTTCAAGCCATCACCTATAGCATATTGATTAGGGGGAGAAAGGAGGAACCAAGGAAGGCAATCAAGCCATTGGAAGGGGAGACATGAAAAGCAAAAAAATAGACTTGTATATAACAAGTCTTTGGCCAAATTCATTTTGTGACCCATGGACATCAGTTCAAGTCAAGTTAAAGTTCTGCCAAGCCAAAGGCTGAGGGGATATTCCCTCAATTCTGATGAACATACAAAAAGCCATAAATGTCAAGCACCGAGAAGCATTTCCCAGAAGTAGCATATATATTCTGTATGCCATGCTTATCCCCAAGATTTTGTATATCACACTAATCCCCGGAGAGCGTGAAATAATGAAATACAGTTCAAGCCATCACCTATATGCTCCAGGACAAACAAACACTGTGTTATTATTAGTCGAGCTAATAAAATACAATATTTTGTTGCCGTTATTAAACATGCTGAAGGATTGAGACATGAGTAAAAGTGAAGCCCGGGAATCTTACTTTTATCAAATTTGTCTCCACAGCTCAGAGCTATACTCGCCTTGTTTTCTGATATGGCAACAGCACAGCGGACGGGTTGGTCTTAGTGGAACTGTCAAAAGGTTATTTATGCCTGCTAACTCTGAACGGAAAGATTAAATTTCATCACTTACCTCGCCATCCAAACGGCCAAGCAATAAACTATCTGAAATCTCGGTGTTCCCGCTACTTTCGCTGATATTAATCCCAAATTCTTGGCAGGAATAGATCTTGAAGCCTTTAAAAGAGATGTTTCCACATCGAGAGATCTAGGCAGTAAAAGCATATTGACAGCTAAAGGCACAGTAAAGATATTCTCCATATTGACATAATGATTTTCTTATAGAGCTTTTGTATTGAGGCAGGGGAAGCGTCGACATAAAAGTCAAGTTTATGTCCCTGAGTTTTGTCTTGTGGACTTTACATCACTTACTGTAAAAGTCGAGCTAGTCTAGTGTCAAGGACCCCCCTTGATAACATCTTAAATCAATCATATAATGAATACACATACTGTGCATTTTGATTGGGGGATTTGTGCTGCACCCTCATGCATCTTTGTAATAACATTTGTTGGTACGTTGGGATTAATAACAAATCAAATTAGGTGGCAGGTGGAGTCTGATCCTCATGAGGGCAGTAGAGGGTCTTTCTGCTGGTCATTGACTACATGAGGGCATTGAAGTTAATAACAAGTAAAAATAAGTGGCAGGTGGAGTTTGATCTTCATGAGGGCAGTAGAGGACCTCTCAATTGGCCTTTGACTTCATGAGGGCATTGAAGTTAATAACAAGTAAAAATAAGTGGCAGGTGGAGTTTGATCTTCATGAGGGCAGTAGAGGACCTCTCAATTGGCCTTTGACTTCATGAGGGCATTGAAGTTATTAACAAGTCAAAATAAGTGGCAGGTGGAGATTGATCTTCATGACGGCAGTAGAGGACCTCTCAATTGGTCATTGACTTCATGAGGGCATTGAAGTTAATAACAAGTCAAATTAAGGGGTAGGTGGAGTTTAATCTTCATGAGGGCAGTAGAGGACCTCTCTTCTAGTCATTGACTTCATAAGGGCATTGAAGTTAATAACAAGTCAAAATAAGTGGCAGGGGGATTTTGATTTTCATAGGGGCAATAGAGGACTGGTCCCTGCTGGTCATTGATGTCATGAGGGCATTGAAGTTAGTAACAAATCAAATTAGTTTGTAGGTGGTGTTTGATCTTCATGAGGGCAGTAGAGGGTCTCTCTGCTGGTCATTGACTTCATGAGGGCATTGGAGTTAATAAGATATTAAATTAAGGGGCAGGTGGAGTTTGATCTTCATGAGGGCAGTAGAGGACCTCTCAATTGGCCTTTGACTTCATGAGGGCATTGAAGTTATTAACAAGTCAAAATAAGTGGCAGGTGGAGATTGATCTTCATGACGGCAGTAGAGGACCTCTCAATTGGTCATTGACTTCATGAGGGCATTGAAGTTAATAACAAGTCAAATTAAGGGGTAGGTGGAGTTTATTCTTCATGAGGGCAGTAGAGGGTCTCTCTGCTGGTCATTGACTTCATGAGGGCATTGGAGTTAATAAGATATGAAATTAAGGGGCAGGTGGAGTTTGATCTTCATGAGGGCAGTAGGCGACCTCTCAATTGGTCATTGACTTCATGAGGGCATTGAAGTTAATAACAAGTCAAAATAAGTGGCAGGTAGAGTTTGATCTTCATGAGGGCAGTAGGGGACCTCTCTGTTGGTCATTGATTTCATGAGGGCATTGGAGTTAATAAGAAATTAAATTAGTGGGCCGGTGGAGTTTGATCTTCAAGAGGGCAGTAGAGGACCTCTCTGCTGGTCATTGACTTCATGAGGGCATTGGTGCTAAAAACAAGTGAAATTAAGCGGCAAGTAAAGGGCAGTAAAGAACCTCTCCTTTGCTGGTGATGAGTCAGCATGGTTCTTTAGTGAATAGGTGATGCCCCTTTCTAACACAGAGGTAAGAAGTGGCAGGTACTGTTTACACAAGTCACTCTTAGTAGCGGATACACTGTGAGTACCAACATTACTGGTAAAGAACAGATAGAGTCAGAAAAAGTGTGGGGTTTTTGTCCCTGTTCTTGCTAATGGAAAACTGTCCAGCCACTGCCAAATTTATGTTAAGCTCTCATTAGGAACTATAAGATTGAAGCTGGTAAAAAGTCATAAAGTTGGCCAGCTGCAGGACATCTTTAAGAAGGCAGAATTGGCCAAAACGTAATAGAGAAAAAGAGTACAGGCAAGGGTTTCACTACAAGAATTAAGATAAAGTAGCGTGCAGTTTGCCAGCAGCAGTACAGTTTCAATCAAGAATAACAGGCCCAACTGGTGTGTGCCTAACTTTTATTTTATCTCTGGGGATAGGTGAGTGTGGTGAACATGAGTGATGTACTGTGAGGCGGTATGTACACTATTATAATATACTGTGAGCAGATGTAGACTAATCTTTCACTTTTTTGCAGTGGCATACTGCTAACAAAAGCCAGCTTCAAAAACTGGCTGGTCAGTATCAAGTGCTATCATCATAAATGAAAAATTAAAATAATATAGAGAAACAAAAACCCAAAAATATCAGCCTGAAACAAAAGTCATTTATTTTTAAAGGGAAGCCCTGCAGCAAGAAAAAAAAAAAGTTTAACTGAAAATAAATATCCTATCAACACAAAATTAAAAAAATATATCCCAAAATACAACTCCACTGAAACAAAAGCTTGTTCTTGTTTTTTTGGGGGAAACCTGGCAGCAAAAAAAAGCTTAATGAAACAGCTGACCTCAAATCAACCACAAAATAAAGTAAAAGACAAAAGAAACCCAATTAAAAAAAAACAAAATAAGGCAACAAAGTGGGTTGATTGCCCAAAGAGCTAGCAGTCAGAATTGAAGTAGTTTCCTATCTGACCCTAATCTCTTCATATGCAATTTGCTGCAGTAACACCTACAGGTCCCCTCCCCACCCCTACTCTGTGACTGGTCAGTAAAAGGAGAAGCAGCAGACTAATAAGCTCATCCCTCAGTCACAGTGCTCCCTCCTACTATCAGCACTCTGCTTGCACTGTGGCATAGCCAATTGGCTCCTTGTGCTGCTTCTTTACTCCCAAGTCTGAGCTCTGCTGTTCTGGTAATGCAAGAGGCTGTTATCAAATTTGGATACTTACATTGCTTGCATTAACAAAATACATTTAATGAAGCAGTAGCTGTATTAAAGTCCATCTCCAGGCAAAAATAGAAATATGTTTTTGCATGGTTGAAAACATTTAAAACCCTCCAAGTTAAGTTAATGTTTCATTTCCCTTTGCAATTGTATAGTAATTCCCTGTTGATCATGGCGGTTCCGGTGCTGGCCGACAACGCTATCCCGAATCCATGCAAAAAGATAGAGATGGTTGTCAAATCCTGGAAGCTTCCGAGACTCATGCAGAATGATGGGACACGCCAAAAGCTTCCTACAATGCACTGTAATACTGGTGGAAACTCCTTAGCACTGCCACTAAGGCGCCAACCCTCCTCCTTGCCTCACTTTGGCTCTGATAGTCTCCGCCCCTTGCAGAGGAAGACCCAGGGCTCAGAGGGTTGAGGTCTTCTGACCGCCTATACATGTATATAATGAAGGTACAGTAATACCTCCGTTAACAAACGCTTCTGTTCGCAAACAATTCGGTTCGCGAACAGGAAGTACGGCAAAGTTTTGCTTCCGTTCGCGGACTCCAAATCGGGTGACGAACATGACAGTGGCCATCTTCCCCGTTCTGACACGTGGTCGTGGTTTCCTCTAGTTGAGATCGCGGTCACAGGCACACCTGTGCACACTTGCCCAGCTTATAGCAAAATTTGATTCAGTTCGCGACCAATTTGGTTCGCGACCAGAATCGTTGAACGAATTAAGTTGGTGAACCGAGGTACCACTGTATTTAGAAAGCAATTTGTAAAGTATTTACCTAAGAGTGATATTAAGGGGCCTTTGATGTGCCGCAGGGATGTTTCTTGTACTGTGCCTGAGCATCTCCTTTAATTTGTATCTTTAATATCTCCCTGGACTTCATCTTTAACCAGAGAATATTATTTTTTTTTAGGTTAGTATCCCTTTAACAGGTTTATCTGGATATTTTCCCCCCGTCTCTACTAATCTTTCCTAATGCCGCTCTGAACTGTAGCCAATCATTCTTTTGTTTAAACTGCAAGCCAAGCCAGAAATGAGAATTAGAATCATTTAACCAGATTGTTTGCAACACTAAAGTATGTTAATCTTCCTCATTTAGGAGGGATGCCATTTTCCTCATGTCTTTGTGTGATTTCGAAGGAAGAGCGCTCGTTTCTTTCTGCCTTCTATGTGCCAATTTGTAAAAGACATTTGGAGATTCGCAGTAAACATTAGCGGTTTGTGAGGCGTGTGCCAAGCGGTGGCACTGAAACATGTCTTAATTAAACGCCATTTCGAGACAAAAAAAAAATGGGGGATTTAGTACCTGTGCTCCACCTCGACTCTTCCAGGCCGTGAAGTCCTGGAACGCGGCCGGGACCTCAACGCTGATGGGCACGTATTCGGGGTGAATCCAAAAGCCAGATCTGTTGGAGACATGGATGAGACTTTTTTATTTTGGTGTTAACTGTTACTTTGTAAACCCAGAATGTCATGTGACTTGGGGGTCTACATTAGTTTGTTGCAATGGTGGGGTCTTGGGTGTAAATTGCACCATGGGTTATATCTGCGTTGGGGTTGTATGTTCTTCACATGGTAGGCCATGAGTTCTGAAAAGAATATACAAAAGGCTGAGAGTGTAACTAGTCTAATTAAAGTCCAGTTAGTCTTTACTGCATGTGACAGGAGGTCAGGAGGCAAAGCCAACACGTTTTGGGGGTGAGGAGTCCCCCTTCACAGAAAGCACAGTGGCTTATTGGTTAGCATTTCTGCCTTGCTGCACTGGGGGTCCCCAGTTTGAATCCCAGTCTGCTTGCAATATTCCCCATGTGCTCCAAAGACATGCTGGAAGGTTAATTGGCTCTTGTCTAAATCAGCTCTGTTTGTATGCATGTGAGATAGGGACCTTAGATGGTAGGCTCCTTGAGGGCAGGGACTGATGTGAATGTGCATTATGTAAAGCACTGTGTAAATTGTCAGCACTAAATATAATAAATATATATATATAAATACCTGTTTTAAATACATAAAAATCTGGGCTTTGATGATGGCTGTAACTAAGAGGAATGCTTAACAATATAAAATAAAAGGATATTTGTTGCCAGTCAGTATATTAAATATATAATATTTTGCAATATATTGTCCAATGTTCCTCTTAGTTACAGCAAAAGCCCTAAAGAAGGAGGATTTCCGAAATGTGTTGGATTTTTCTCCTGACCTCCTGTCACATGCAATAAAGACTATTATTATTTATTTATATAGCACCGATAATTCAAGCAGTGCTTTACCTACTACACATTCATATAAGTCCCTGCCCTCAAGGAGCTTACAATCTATTAAGGCCCCAATTACCCTTCCAGCATGTCTTTAGAGTGTGGATGGAAACCCACACGAGCACAGGGAGAACATGCCAACTCCTTGCAGATAGTGTTCCGACCAGGATTCAAATAAGGGAACCCCAATGCTACAAGGCAGAATTGCAAAACACTAAGTCACAGTGCTGCCCACAATTAGATTAGTGGTGCTCTCATCCCCCCAAGTTACTCCGGTTGACCATGAGATGCCGGTATATTTAGGATTTCAGGCCCTTTTTTCCTTTACTTTGGGATCAGCATGCTGCAAACACATCTATGGATTTGCACAAAGGCAGTGGTGTAGTATGGCACAACGGGGTACTGCTGTCTGCAATGAAAATTCATAATAAATGGAGTTTCCCAAGTGAAAGCCACATTCACTGTTAGAATTTAGTCCATTAGAGAAAAAAATTTCCATCCTGCTCCTTTGATTTTTTTCATCACTACGGTCCAAAACAATTGTCATTTTGACCCCCATTAACTATTAGAGAATTAAACAAGCGTGCCAAAAATACATCTTTGTTTAATTCAATTCTACTGGTGTACGGCCGGCATGACTCCACCTTGTCCAATATTCTAGCGGAGTCTCTGCTGCTCCATTTGGTACCATGGATGGAGTTTTACTTCAACTTTATAACTTATAACTGAATAAGTTATTGATACTGAAATGTTATTGATACTAAGAGCCTACATCTTTATATACTATATCCAGTACTATCTTCATCTCCGGATCCTTTCCACGTCTTGTCCAATATTCTAATGGAGTCTCTGCTGCTCCACCTAGTACTATGGATGGAGTTTTACTGCAACTTTATAACCAATAACTTAATAAGTAATTGATACTGAATGTTATTGATACTAAGAGCCTATATCTTTATATGCTATATCCAGTACTGTCTTCATCTCATGGTCCTTTCCTCACCTTGTACAGGATTCTGCCACATTGTTCTTGAATGAACCCAGTGCCGCTTGGGAAGGTCCAGAGGATGACAGGTGGTAGAAGTAGCCATAACCAGAGCTGCACACCCAGTTATCCTGCAAGATAATCACAAAGAACATCAGACAAACTCCAAGCCATTTTGTGATTTATTGCTCATAAAAAGTGGCTTTTACATTTTTAAAACTGACCAAAGAATTCAGATTTTCCCCTCCTTGCATCCATGGCTTTTTCTAAAATTCTTATCTTAATTCTTGTGTACATTCGTGTGGCCATATAGTTCATAATTCCAGTGCATCATTTGAAGCAGGGAGCCCCATACTGAGTGTGACGGACCCCAGTACTCAGGATGAGTATGTCCGCCGCTGTATTCTTCCTGCATCAGGAGATTTTGCAAGCTGAAGATCTTTAGCTCTCAGTTTCCCCAGTCACTGGTCGAGACACAAGTTTAGGGTGAAACAAACTCTGATTTATTGAGCAACTGCACAAACTTTTATACAGCAAGTGATGAGATCAGATTATAATCCCATCACATCCACCCTGCCTTCCCCATACAATCGGTCTGCTCAACACCACAGGGTTTCCCCTGCTAACGAGCTCCAGACAGCCATAGCAGGAGCCTGGCCAGAATGTCATTGTTCTGAGCTCCTTCAGAGTACAAAGGGAGATAACGAGGGGCTGGTGCTGATGGTCTTTTCATAACCAGGTCACACAGCATAACGCACTTAAACCTAATCCAACACCAATACACATTTAACTTATAAACTCATCACCATGTCGTCACACTAAGAACTCTTCCTACTACACTTTCCCCCTCCAGCCTGCTGTGTAGAAGACTTATATCTATGTATGGACCACAATCAGAAAGGTGCTAGGATGAGTCATCTGAGTGCAGGGCTGTGTTGCTACTCCATTGGTGCACTTGGCACTTGGTGGTGGCATGTTATATCATAGGACCGACATTTTAACAAAATTGGTTTGGTTGGGTTTTTTGTTGTCATGCCATGACAGATAAAAAAAACTTTCTATACAAATATACATTTATTTAATATCTTAAATAGAAACACAAATTAAAATGATAATGATAAAATGGTACAGATGATACCTCCCTGGCCCCAGTCTTCTATATGTGTCACATACGCTTCTTCAGGAGACGTAACTTTAGTCAACTAGTAAGTATTTTCTGTACCTTTTGATGGAGAAGAAATCCACACATCCAGCAAGCAGGTCACCTTGGAGAAGCCGCTAACAAGGAGCACCCGGAGGCCCTCAGTGAAGGGGGGGAGATTGGGACAATGAAATTCCCCCTACAGGTCCTGGTACTGGCTAGCCGGGGGATCACAAGTTATTTCATGGCAAAAGTTACGTTTCGAACCACAAACAGGTGGCAGATATTACTTTTGTAGCACATTTACTGCTTGGCATCAGCTAATAAGTTCCTATCTGCAGCATTCTGCCGCTCAAGCACACATTTGGACCAACCCTAAGATCACCCGTGCTAAGAAAATCCTGAGGATAACTGCATCAATGATTGAGCATGCATTGACACCTAACTTCGGGTTTCGGATGAGTTCAGGGTTGGACCAAACCCAAGATAATTTCTGCTTTGAAAAGCCTAAAGATTGCTGCATCAATGATTGGGCGTGCACTGACACCTAACTTGGTGTTGGACCAAACCCGCGCTCATCCCTGCTGGTGGTGATATCACAAGGAGTGATAAAATTTGTTTCTGATAACAGGAATAAGGTAAAGGAAAAAATAATACTGGGAAATGCTCTTAAGGGAGAGAAGGAGGGTTGTGAGTAAATTTGAGCCATGCCTTGACATTGAAGAAATAAGGCCAAGTGGCCATATAAGGTCAAAGCTGTCACCAGCATTCTACCACTTTGTTTATGTGTGGCTGCAGGAAGATGAGTGCCCTGACCACAGCCGATTGAGTGTGCACTGATGCCCAAATTCTGGTTTGGATGAGCTTGGGGTGGACCAAACCCGCACTCATCCCTGCTGATGGTGATATCACAAGGAGTGATTAAAGTTGTTTCTGACTACAGGAACAAGGTAAAAGAAAAATAGAATACTGAGAAATGCTCTTGAGGGGGAAAAGGTTTGGGAGTAAATCTGAGTCATCCCCGGATATTGAAGAAATATAGCCATGTGGCCATATAAGGTCAATGCTGTCACTAGCATCCTACCCCTTTTTTATGTGTTCCTGCAGGAAGGTGAGTGCCCTGACCACAGCTGATTGGTTGTGCACTGATGCCCAACTTTAACCAAACCCAAGATTATCCCTGTTGAGAAAACCCTGAGGATCACTACATCAATGATTGGACATCCACTGACGCCTAACTTTTGGACCAAACCCGAGATCATCCCTGTTTTGAAAACCCTGAAGAACCCTGCATTCATGATTATGTGTGCACTGACACCTAACTTCCAGTTTTGGATGAGTTTGGGGATGGACCAAACCCGAGATCATCCTTACTAAGAAAACTTAAGGATTCCTGTACCAATGATTGGTCGTGCACTGATGCTTACCTTCCAGTTTCGGGTGAACTTGGGGTTGGACCAAACCCAAGATCATTCCTGCTGAGAAAAACCTGAAGATCCCTGCATCAATGTTTGGCCATGCAATGACACTTAACTTCCAGTTTAGGATGCTGTAAGGGTAGAATGGCGGCCGCACAAAGACCCTATCTCCGAAGACGAACCATAGTGTGCATGCGTGCACAAGCGAAGGTGTGTGGGAAGACACACAAACAGCAGGTGCACAGGAAGTAACATCTTACCTCATAGTTGGCTATATAAGAACAAGCCTGAGCTCACAACATTGCTGATGGTCTTGTCAGCTAGTGCTTCCAGTTTCCCGTTGATTTTGCCTGTGACCTGTTTTGACCTGGATTGTCTTGGACCACTCTGCTGCTTGCTGCCTGCCCCTGACCTTGGCTTATTTCATCGACTTCGCTCTTACCTTCTGATTCTGTACCTTGCTGCCCGGCTGGCTCTGACCCTTGGCTTTCTGGACCACTATTCCTGTCTCCTAAATCTGTTCCCACGCTACACGCCCGGTTTTGACCTTTGGCCTGCTGACTTCACTACCAGACATCTCCTGCACGGTGTCTGCTTCCATCCGTGGCACTCGTGCTCCTCGCTGTCCTGCAGCCTTCTGTTCCATCCCCAGGGGTTGCAGGACACGAGCCGCAAGAGAAGCCTCATCATCTTCCGGTCTCTGCCTCAGGTACGTGATAGATGCGCTTGGGATTGGACCAAACCCAAAATCTTCCCTGCTGAGAAAAACCTGACAATCCCTGCATTTATGATTGGATGTGCACTGATGCCTAACTTCCGATTTCGGATGAGCTCAGGGTTGGACCAAACCTGAGATCCTCCCTGCTGACAAAAACCCTGAAGATCCCTGCATCAATGATTGGGCATGCGATGACATCTAACTTCCAATTTTGGATGAGCATGGGGTTGAACCAGACCAAAGCTCATCCCTGCTGGTGCTGATATCATAAGGAGTGATGAAAGTTGTTTCTGACTACAGGAACAAGGTAAAAGAAAAAATAATGTGGGATATGCTCTTGAGGGGATAGAAGGAGGTTTGGGGGAAAATTTGAGTCATGCCTAAACATACACTTTAACCTTCACCTGCTAGCAGAAAATACATTTCTCTTTACCTAAGTAGAGGGGATTTCCCTAATGAGTATTACCTGTACCTGCCATCAAAGCTGAGTTTTTTCAGCTGATTGGCTCCGTAGCCCTTGGATAATAGATAAAAGGGATTCCTTTCGCCGCTCACCGGAATATAAATAAGCTTACCAAACTTCGTCATTTACACGGTCTGTTTCCACATCAGCACTTGCGCTTTAGGCAGGAGCGAGCTCCAGAATTACCTTATGCCATTTTCCAAATTGCACTTCTACTGGAGGAAAGTACTTTGTGTAAGTCTGGTCATTAAATCAACTCATTCATGTAGGCGTACTCCCTGGTATTGATGCCAGTTTAGGCAAGCAGAGAGTTTGTGTGGAAATCAATTTGGTTTCTGATTTGAATGCATTTTTTACAGCGTTCTGCAGGTTAAATTTTAGGTGAAAGTGAGTAATCTATGAACGCCTGGGGACAACTTGACACGAGCTTCCAATCTCACCTGAACAAACTCCGGTATCATAGAGCAATGGTTTAATGCGCTCATTCCAATACCGATAGAGTATATTCTCAAACATTCCGGGATATGGAAACAGAGGCTGGCATTTGGAAAGTCACCACGTGCAATAAGACAAAAGAAAGAACCCGAACCCCAAAATAATAGCTGTATTAAATATCCCGGCCTCATTCTCAGTGTCTCTTCTTTAAAGCTGAACTCCGGGTGTAAAAAACTTGAAATAAATTCCTGAAAAGCCACAAAGGTTGTGTGCACCAAATGCCTTTACAGACTCAAATATTACCTTGTCAATATAGCTGTGACATCATCACTTTGCTGTACATAGCCTGTGCTAGGGGGGCGGAGACAAGACCAGTCACCCTGCACAAGGAGAGGGAGCAGAAGTGAGCGGTCTTTATTACAGGAGGGGGCGGAGACAAGACCAGTTACCTTGCACAAAGAGAAAGATCAGCAGTGGTCAAATCACAATACCCTTGGGATTCTTTTTAATATGTGCGAAATTATGACTCAGAGGAGGGACACGCCTCCCATGCGCAAAGACGTCATCCCGCACGGCAACATCACGCGCATGCGCGATGACGTCACAGCGGGGTGTCACGCGGTCTCCGCTCCGGGTGTCACCCAGCCTCGGGGCGCCCCTGGGTGGTATCTAATCTTTAACTCACATCATCATAACATGTACATCATATACAGCTATCTCATATAAGCTTTTTTACACATTGTCGCAATATTCTAAGACAGGTTAATATAATAAAAGGAACTTTTCCATGTCAGAGAGGTGATATTAAGGGCTGTGTGCCTACAGGCTCCAGTGTAGAAAATTCCGCACTGGCAGCAAGTCAAAACAAGCATGCGTTCAGATTAGATGATTTTACTTGAATTCCCATTGACTGGCGTAGAAAAAAGCAGGTCAGACACACGCTGTGGTTGCTGAAACTTGGACTATAGAAAAATTATCAATAAACACAAGTGAAAACTATTGTCTGATATTCAATTAAAAATGAAATGTTGCTTTCCAAATCCTTCCAAAATGCTTCACAAATGGAGAAAAAAAAGCAAAACCATTCCTTGCTCAAGGTCCTGTGCTGGCGAACTTTGAGCTTCTGTCCAAATGGCATCAGTTTGAGAAGCATCTAAGATCATTCGGAATTCATTGACCTGCAGTTGACCACATTCTGACTTGCATTTGACCTGCTTTGAGCAGGTTTTGCATTAGGGAGGTACAGAGTGCTGCACACAATTACATGCAGCACCTGTCCCTCCCGGGCGTAGGTCTCTGTACGCCATACGGACATGCATGCCCGGGTGAATGACCCCTAAATGTCAACTGAGCCACTCATGTGCAGTGAAGTGGGCATTCTCGGTATCACTTGGTTGCTAGAATGAATTAACTCCTGTGCACATGCCTGGTAGATACATGAAGACCAAAACCTGGAAGAAGAATGGGTGAAGATGCCAATGGCAGGGACAGAGCAATGAGAAATATCACCTCACTGGAAGGGGCACTTTGGCAGGTAATACTGCCATAATGTTCATATATGAAACAATTAATCCCCACTCAGCTTCCTCCTCATGTATCACTTCCCCCTCCCTTTTAGATTGTAAGCCCTCAGGGGCAGGGCCCTCCTTACCATCTTGTCTTAGCATTGTATTGTAATGTCTTCCTTATATTGTAAAGCGCTGCGCAAACTGTTGGCGCTATATAAATCCTGTATAATAATATACGGACCCATTTTAGAGTGGATGTATGAATGGCATTTTGTTTCCTAAAGCACTGTGTATCATAAGACATTTCCTTTACATTTGTTTTAAATAAAATACTTGTTTTTAACCTTTTTTTCATTGTAGAATCTCAGTGCTGCTGAGCCCGCCACCTCATTTTAGCCACTTCCTGCCATGGCTGCATGGCATTTCTTAGGATGGGTTTCCTGCTTTTGATGACAGTGCTCCATGCCTGTGTGATGTGTGTTGCAGTCTACATCCGCAGCCTATGTGACAGCATAACAATGCGGGACCAAAATTGGGGCAGAGCATCGTCACCTTATAACAGGAACTTCATGAAGAAAGACATTCATGGCAGAATAGCCAGGTTGAGACTTGTATGAGATTTAGGTAATTGGGTTCACATCTATTTTATATACACAATTGTGTTAATGTAAACCTGTACATAGACTCAGGACAAGTCTTCCTTTATAATAATACAGCTCCTAATTAATCAGTATTATTTTTTTGACATAGTGAGACATGGCGTTGATCAGTATTGACATTTAAGCTTTGTTCCTCATTAGGCTGTCTAGAAGAGTGACAGTCCTATAATAAGGTGAGGTGACCATGGAATTCCATTAATCACTGAACATCATTCGGTCAATGTCTTCCTACCTCTATGATGACGGAAGGTGACCTGGTATAGACAGCAGCCGGAGCCAGTGTCTCAATATTGGAGAGGCCGTCACCGCCTGACATCTTGATCATCAGATTATGCTTAATTTCAAGAGGTCCGTGGAAAGGTTCTCCTAAAGTAAAGAAGCAAAGGTTCAAAAAATACAAAAATGTTCAACAGCTTCAAGCAGTCCATCCTAGACAGGTAAGCTGCGAAAAAAATTCGATTTGGTTCAGTTCGGATACTTCGTTATTTCGGGATTCAGGTCCAAAATTCAATTTGTTTCGGGTTTTGAATGAAATCTGAATTTTCTCGTTAATTTCGGATGAGTTTATGAATATTCATTGCAAATACCACAGAAAACCATATACAGATATTAATACTAAAGCTGAAGCTCCCAGACCCGAATGGCATTCGTGAGCTCCCGAATGCAATTCGGAAATTCAGATCCTGAATGCAATTCAAGTCTGGGAGCCATATACATATATTACTAAAGCTGAGGCTCCCAGACCCGAATGGCATTCGGGATCCGAATTTTCAAATTGCATTTGGGAGCTCCCGAATGCCGTTCGGGTCTGAAGCCTCAGCTCTAGTATTACATGTGTATACTGTATATGGCTCCCATGTTGCCGTAACAAAAAATCCGTATTCAGATCCATTCGGATGCATTAAACCGAAAAACATATCTGATTGGCCAGAAAAGCCAATTTCGTTTTTGAACAAAATTTGGAATGGGATCCGAAATTCAGAAGCGGAAATTCAGATTCGGACGCATTGGGATTCAGAAATTCGGATGTGTTTTGTGTCGGAACAAAACGAATCGCACATGTCTAGTCCATCCCCTCATTTGTTCTCTCCTTCTGCACCCCTCTCCCCCCCCCCCCCAACTCTTCCTGACCCTCTACCCACAATAAATTTTAAACAATTCCCAGGATACATAGCTTAATCCCAGAGTCTTCACCACGGTCTTCTGCAGAATATGTGAGAGCCGCACAGCCGCGCCAAGGCCCCTCTGTGTAGTGCGGTCCCACTAGCAGTCTGGGCTTACAGGAAACAGGAACAGGGATAATTGATGGACAATGGAGCAAGACCAGCAAGAGACCAGAGGGCAGCAATGGAGCATTGAAAGGGTGAGTAGTGCATTATATTTTTATTAGGGATGCACCGATACCGATACTAGTATCGATATCGGTGCCGATACCGAGTATTTGGGGCGAATACGAGTACTCGCCCAAATGCTCCGATGCCTAGCCTGCTACTTCCTGTGTCAGGAAGCCGGGCAGCGTGGCATTACACGCTGCCCGGTTCCCTGATTGGCTGGGAAGCTGGCTCCATGCTCTCTCGTCACTTGTGATGAGAGAGCATGGAGCCGACTTCCCGGCCAATCAGGAAGCCGGGAAAAGTGTAATGACGTGCTGCCCGGCTTCCTGATTGGTTGGGAAGCTGGCCTATGAGGAAGCCGGGCGCCGTGTAATGACGCAGCGCCCAGCATTCTGATTGTCCGGGAAGCCGGCTTCATGCACCCTCGTCATCTCATGACGAGGGAGCATGGAGCCGGCTTCCCGGCCAATCAGAAAGCAGGGCACCGCGTCATTACACAGCACCCGGCTTCTATGATTGGCCAGCAAGACGGCTCCGTTGGACATGCTGAGGTGAGAGGGGACAGACTCTTGTTAATCGGGAAGCCGGGTGGCGAGTCATTACACGCCACCGGGCTTCCTGAATGGGACTTCCGATACTTGGTAATTCCTAATTTTTATTATTGTCCACAAGAGTAGGGGAAGTGCTCAATAGGAAAAAAAAATTGAGTTTTGCTTTAATAACAGTTCTATCATTTTACTATGTGTTTTAGTTATAGCGTTTAACAGGAGCCAACAAGTAGTTGTATGGTCATACCTTGCCGATAAAATGTTTTCCACGTTTGCAAAGCACACACAGCAACATGCTTTATGAATGTGCCACGTGCTTAGCAATTCAAAGCCGACAGAGCGCAATTAAACTGAATGGCAGTTGGTAAAAGATGTAAAGGGCCAGGAAAACCCAGTTATGTAACCTGTCAAAGTCAAATGATCGGCTCTCTTACAATCAAGAATCACTGTTAAGCAAAGAGGACTCTATAGCATATTGCAGGCTACAAACCACGGCTTGCATTTTATGAATGGCCGGAGTGAAGAGAGAGCAGATAGTGATAACCACTCTCCATTATCAATGCGCCCCAAGGTATTTTTTTTTGTGTGAATTTAGATCTATTTTGAGGGCAGAAAAACATTGTGAGAGTGTATAGGAAAGAGAAATACAGTATTAACAATGCAGTACTAAACACAGGGCCTAGCAGGAGATAGGTGAGGGTCTGCTCATTAGAACCGTGAATGATACAAAAGGCGCAAAGTCATAGTGAAGGAACAGCCATGCACTGTATACTAAACTAAATCAGAATTTTCCATGCACTCATTAGCTCATTAGATTGCATCTTCCTGGAACATTTATGAGGCCGGAGTGAAAAAGCTTATTGGAGCCTAGGGCAGCACATACGACTAAAGGGCCCTGAAGGACATGTAAGTGAATCAGGGAGATGGAGGTAATAAGTAAGGAGCAAGAAAGAGCATGAATAAAACACAATCCTCTAGGTCATAATTCAGCCAAATTAGATAAAAAACTGCATATTATTATTGGTGTTAAACATCTCACCTACAACCAGGCCGTGACCCCGAATATTGCAGAAGATATTTTCCACCACTGTAAACTGTGAAACTCCAGTCAGAATGCCTCCTCGTGCAAAAGAATCCTTCACAATGGATTTTTGTATATAAGAACCTGTATGAAGAGCAAAGCGTGTGGTGTTATAACACAGACCCAAACCTAGAAGAATGCATTATTAAAGGGGACTGGCAGCTGGAACCAACAGGTAGGAGAACCTATTTCAATATTCAGCGGCTCCTTCGGGGGTGAGCGCTACACACATATCACCTAATGTCTACAGGCCATTCCCAATGAACAGAGGAACCACTGTTGGAGCTAAGCTGAGTTGCTTATAACCACAAGGTGTCACCAGGATAGGAAGGTAGGGTAATACATCTTCTGACCGGTCCAGGAATGTCATGGGTCCTTTCCCTTCTCTTTCAGTGTTGGTGGTTGAGAGTCCTTACTCTTTCCCTGGACTACCATTCCTATAATGATGTGCGATTGATTTGTAAGAATATTAAGGCTCTAGACTCAGGTGGCTTGATGATGCACCTTCAGGGCATGTGTCCACAACACCATGGGCTCACAAGAAGTGGGTTGAATGATGCTGACCATCATTCTACCCGTAAGTGTCTGGCTTTGTATTTTTAACGGAGTTTTACTTTAAAATTATCAACCAAAAGCTGCAATATGTACCCCCAAAGGGGCCACTGGTAATTTTAGGTCCCCCTACCTGTTTAGCAGTTACCGTCCTTTTTTCCAGCTCCAGAAACACCGACAATTCTTGTAACTAACAGGTTTCTTCGAGTCATAGGGTCTAGTATTTATTGCTCAGTAGTATCAAGGTCAGGACAGAGGGTCAAGGGTTGCAAGATACCCAAAAAGCACAAAATAGAGGAGTGTCTTCTCCAATAACAACAATAATAGCAACAGGTACTATGAGAGCGACGAAAAAATAGATTCTTGAGCAGAGGACAGCCAGGAAAATCTATGACTTTGTAAGAGCAGTCACGATAATTGTAGTCTACCATCTGGCAGCTCCTCTTCTTTCTGAGATACTCTTCAGTAAGCAGTTGCTTCCTCCAGCCCAGCCTCCATCAGGTTTCTTTCTAGCATTAGCTTAAGCCTCTAGGCCCCTCACACCTGCCACATGCTGAGGCCCAAGCCAGACATCTTACAAAGACACAGGCCTCTGCACAGGGAGAAGCACCAGTGGGGAGAGGGTTCTGGAAAGATGCTCCCAAGTATTTATCATCTTCCCCAGCCATACTTCTGAGTCATCCTGCTCAGGGGGTTGGTCAGAGTTAGATATACACTCATCATCTAGTAAGTGACCCTCCCATACTGTATGCAGGATCCCAACCCAGCAACAGGGGGAAGCAATCAATTTGCCAGGTTTAGGGACAATCTGCAGAACACAGAACAATTGATGCATAGACTGATTACAGTCCAGCAACAAACCCGCTAAATTTAGCAGCAACACAACTGTAAATGGCAGGGGTGCTACAGCTATATTTTTCTCTATTAATATTGACTGTAAAATAAATTGTATGCAAATTATTTAACAAAAAAACACCCTATCAAGTCCATGTGTGTCATCTGGTAGCCAAGTTTGGATCTTTCAAATATGGTGAGTTATACTTCTGAATATGATTGTTGGGGGGTATAAATTGTGGGATTCATGTATATGAGAACATGATTGATAATATTCCAGGGCGAAATCTCAGGACATTTATCCATGTGATTTAAAATCTGTCACTGGAATTGATGGCTGTCCTTTGGGATATGGAACTGCTGGCAAGTGTGTTATAATACCTAGACTAACGATGAAGTTTATTATGTGGAGTAGGGAAGTTCTGAAGCATGACCAGTTCTTTCAGCAGATCCAATGTCCTGTAAGGATATGTGGTGGAATTATTATTTCTTGAGTATATATTATAATCTCCATCAGCTTCTGCTGATGCTACAATCTAATGCCCCTTACCAATGTCATACATTTCCATGCAATCTAGGGATGGAGTGATCAGAAGCAATATATGTGCCAGTATGTTTCTGAAAGAAAACTGGACACCCCGGGGGAAGCACATGCAAGTTTGGAGGACTACACATACTTCATATACTCCTGCTTTCCGGCTCCCTTGTCAACTCCTCCCATACTCACCTCCAGGACATCTCTAGAGTCTCTCCCACCCTCTGGAACTCTTTACCCCAACCTGTCCATTTATCTTCAACCTCGACTGCCTTTAGGCGCTCCCTAAAGACTCATCTCTTCAGGGAAGCCTATTCCACCTCAACCTAACCACTGAACCATCACGTTCTAAAATAATTCATCCCCACACAGCTACCTCCTCATGTATCACTTTTAGATTGTAAGCCCTCAGGGGCGGGGCCCACCTTACCATCTTATCTTGAATTGTATTTTTGATTGTAATGTTTTCCTTATATTGTAAAGCACTGCGCAAACTGTTGGCGCTATATAAGACCCCGTTCACATATAGCGACATACCTTTGCAGCAGCCGGGATAGCGCGACTTTCGGGGCGACGTTCCAGCGACGATCCAGCGACGGTAGCGCGACCTTCTCCGTCGGGCTCCATAGAAAAAAGCAAAATGGCGCAAAATCCGCCGAAAAAAAGGGTTCGGTAGAAGCGACTTGCGACGAGCGACGCGCGACATGGAGTTAAGACAGCTCTATTGAATAGCATTGGCTGGCGACTTCTCGCGATATCGCGCGGCAAAAATTACTAAGTATTTTTTGGCTACTGATCCCCTCCATATAGTTGTTAAAATGAATAGCAAAATTCACTGTTGAAGTGTTGTTTGAGATTACACTTGAATATCCAACCACCCTCCCAATTTCTAGGACATCACTAACCAATGTGCATCTTCATACCAAACATCGGAACGTTGCCAATAATATTTATTGCACCCAGGGGTTTATTGAAAGCCTGGCCCGCGTGGAGGAACTGGACTCCAGAGATGTGGATTAGAATCGGTTCATCTTTCAAAGCTTGTGCCATGAAAACCAAACCCAGATCTTGAGATCCGAGAATTTTCTCACTTCTGTCATAGTGGCATTCGGAAATATCTAAACAGAAAAAAAAGACATTCAGACACGGTACTTATGTGGACATATACTATAAACACCTGCACTGTTATACATTCAGTAATTAGTAGAACAACTGTACATATCAGTGCAAACAGAAAAAATGGTGGGACCTAGGGGCCAAGCAGGACCCCATAGTAGCCCCATTATTGTTAATGTGCCTGACCAAAAGAACTTCTTACTTCTTCTTAATACTTTGGAAAGTTATAGTGTAAATATCCTAATCTATTAGTCTGGTTATGACGTGGCTTGGCTTTTAGTATCCAATCCTGATCTCTCATTGCTTCTGGTCATGTCGTTGGATCCTAGTTACTGTCATCTGTCTAAGCCCTGCCATGACCTTGTACCTGGTTCCCAACTGCTCGTGTTTATCTCTTGTCTTGGCTTGACTGCTTCTCCACTTTGAGGGTTTGTCTGGTCATCTGTTTAGTTTTAGCTGTCATCACTTTGTGCAAGCTTACCCACAGCTAATGCCTGCGCTGATTTGGGGGGTGGGGGGATTGAGCAAGGATGAATACTGGGAATGTATTGGACCCTGTGCCATGGCATTAACCCACACCTACCACTTGTGACACATTGATCAATATTTATAACATCTATAGTCTGGGGCTTCTATCCAAGCTTTTACTTTAGCTAGCATCCCATCATACATTCTGGGAATGGGTGGCAAGTCAACCCAAGGGAAAATAGAGAGGTAATGGGGTTCTGACTATGTAACATTTCCATAAAATGTTTGTATCTGCATGGATGCTCTCCCTAACATGATCCAACCACTTGCAATGTTATATGTTACCGTATTAAGGAAGCACTCTTAAAGTGACATTAAACCCTCAGATTTTTTAACATAAAACAATACTGTGATGTGCGCCTTACTGTAATCCATGGTTGTTTCCCTTCTCTTTGCTGCTCTTCCTTTTAAATCCGAATCTCTTCTCATGCTGGGGGAGAACTTCCCTTTGCAGCTGAGGGCCTCTTCCTGTAGGGCTGGCTCAGGTTACAAACCTACACACAGACACCATGTATCCATTTCAGAGACAAGGCAGTCTGCTGCAAAACAGAAGTTCTCCCCAAGCATGAGAAGAGATACAAATTTAAAAGGAAGAGCAGCAAAGAGAAGGGAAACAACCATGGATTACAGTAAGGCGCACATTACAGTATTGTTTTATGTTAAAAAATCTGAGGGTTTAGCGTCACTTTAATGTAAAAGAAAACTATGAGCCATTAAATGCAACCAGTTTTTACTTTGCTGCCTTTACTTGCAATGGAATGAGACCCGATACCCTAAATAATTTTGAGCCTCATTTATAAAGTGCGAACAGTCTTTTGTTCCTCCTAGCAACCAATAAAGTCATCCCTTTCCTGCTCAGGCTCGTAAATTTAAGAGAGACTCTGACTGGTGGCTAGGAAGGAAGGACCAACTTTTCTTCATTTAGACACGTCGTACATGAGTCTTCTGTGCCTGTGCTCACCCCTTTCAAGACATTATGCTACTCCACAATACACCTTAAATAGAGCAGACCAGAGGAAACTCCAACTGCATCTTTTAAAACTCACTATCTTCCTGGTTCAGACCTGCCAAGTGATGACATGCTAAGAAAAAGTGGTGGGTGGGTGGGTGGTTAGGCACATTTCCTATTTTTTTAAATCACCCACATAAGAGCCATGTGGACAATAAGTAGATTGGGGGATTGTGAATGGTGTGTATGGGATACCTAGGTTTCTCATCTACACATGTTGAGCGACTCCAGGGTTGATATCTGATATGAAATCTTATTACATTCTGGTCTGAGTCCTGGAGGCTTTGTAGAGCTTTGGGTGGTAAAAAGACTCTATTCATAGATCCACAACCTACCTGGTAGCCAGACCTCATTATTAGTCTAGATCAGGGTTGCCCATTAGGTAGATCGCAAAGCGAACACTGGTAGATTGCGATCGGCTCACTGACCTGTGTCCTGTCCTCACGCGTTTCTCGTGCGGCTGAATGTGTCAGACGCCGCAGACGGGAAGGAGAGAGGAGAGGAAACTTGGGAAGCTGCTGCGGTGGAGGTAAGAAAAGACAGCAGAGAAAGTGAGAGCAGAGACAGCAGACAGAAACGGGAGAGAGAGCAGAGAGCGCGAGGAGAGAGAGAAGAGAGGGCTGGTTCACACCACAAAGTCTGTGTTCCAGAGTGTTCGGCCTGTAGAACGCATTGGAACGCAAGTTGGCCCGCTCCCGGGGCAGTGCATTAAAGTCAATGGCACCGCAGCCACGCCCCCCCCCCCCCAGTGTGATCGCCCGCACCCCGGAACGCAGGCACATTAATGCCTGCGTTCTGGTCCATCACGATCTGCAAAAATATGCAAAAATGCAGCATGTTTGCAGATCACGCTGGACCGGAACGCAGGCACTAATGTGACTGCATTCCTGGTGCGGCGACTGCACTGGGGGCGTGGCTGCGGTGCCATTGACTTCAATGCACTGCCACGCCCCCTTCCGCCCCTGAATGCAGGTGTTTTTTCGTTGGCAGATCTCATTGAGCTCGTCATTTGAAAAGTAGATCTCCAGACGAAAAATTGTGGGCGCCCCTGGTCTAGGCTGTCCATAGGACTTTAAATATGTGGGCTGACTGATGCACAGGGCTCTCTCCCTCTCTTTCTTTCTTTCTCTCTCTGCTGCTGGGTGAAAAGGATGAGTGCTGATAGAACTCTGAAAAGGTACAGGAGCTGCCTGTTTGTTTTGGGGAACCCATTAGGTGATCCCCTGTTAGTCACATGAGTTTAGTTAGTGTCTCGGATGATCAGATGTTTTTGTTTTATTCTATGGATGTGCTGCATTGAACTGTGTTTGCGGCCTTGCTGAATAAAAGTGCATGAGAAACCTACTTATACTGTTCCTAGGTGTCCCTGTCACGTGCAATGTTTACCGCGGCAAATACCAATTGAGCCTGCGCCAATTACAATATATATACAGTATATATATTAGAAGTGTACCTGACTCCCCCACTTGATGACAACGTTGGTAACGACTGAGGTATTCATCGGTTAGATTGCCTTGTATAACAATATCCCTGCTTAGCAAAGCTATAACAGGTCTTAGAAGTATCCAGTCTGTTTCAAGAAATTGTTTCACAATGTCATAGGAATATCTGCAATCAAGAAATGGGTTCAAATTAAAAGACACCAAGATGTCCCGGGGTCGAACAGACCGCGGACATCCCATAATGTTCGGCGAACGCTAGAACATGCAATGTTCAAGTCGAACCTATGGTCGACTCGAACATGCAGCCCATCCTTAATGACAACCTTGTGCTTAGAAGAAAAGACTATAGAACGCAGGCATCATATATGAACAAGGAATAAGTACAAATTATTATTTTTACGGATTTCTATTTTGCCATTACAGAGCACTGCGCAAAATAATATCTACTATGAGATAATGTGAATAATACAATAAGCAAAATGTATCCAGTGATAAACACATATAACATTTAAGCATTAACAATGAACTAGAAAAACATACAAAAATACCACAAAAGAAGGAGCCATTCCCAAGAGGTGTATCTACAAAAAATTGCGCCCCTAACTTCCTGTCCAGCTACTGGCAACCAGTGATGTCATTGGTTGTCAGGAACCGGGCAGGACACCGGCCCGAGTGTACCAGGTTACTAAGATTTGGACAGGGAGATGTGTAAGGGCCATAGACATCTTCCCGCTCCAGCTCTTAGCAACCTGTGATTCTCTGGCTAGTGTCTCGCCCAGCTCCTGGCAACTATTGATGTCACTGGTTGCTAGGAGCTGGATGGGGATGCCGGCCAGAGCATCGAGCCTGCATACACATCTCCTAGTCCACTCTGGTTGCTAAGAGTTGGGCAGGAAGATGTATATGGCCCTTACACATCTCCTCGTCCGGTTCTTAGCAACCTGAGACACTCTGGCTGGTGTCCCGTCCAGCTCCTAGCAATCAGTGACACCATCAGCTGCCAGTTGCTGGACGGGACACCAGTCAGAGCATCCCTGGTTGCTAAGTCAGGCAGTGACAGTGAAAGTCAGCTTTCTCCATGAGTCGGTGAACTTTTGCTTACCTGCGGAGAAGTTAACCCCCCTCCATCAAGTGGCACCCAGCACATGTGTCATATGTGCCATACCTTTGATACACCACTGCCATGCCCATACGAGCTAGCAATCCAGAGAAATACTGTTGCATCATTTAACACCTCAATTTCAGGAAGAGCTTTATAAACAATGGGGGTTCTTCTGGACATTTCCATTCTGTCCATATTGCCTTTAAAGCAGCTTTGGCATCCTAAAGTTTTAATGAATTCCCCAGCGTGGCTCACCTCAGAGGAGGGCTGACAGAGAGGCGTGTGCCATTGATGGATTGTATGTTCAGAATTTCTTGCTGTTTGATGAGACCCTCAAACCTTCCTCCGCAAAGCACAACTTCATCCCCTACACGCCAGTCAACAGGTTTGGCAAGCACCAGGTCTGTGTCATTGGCTCTGGCTGCAGCCGCTAAGTGTGTGAAAATGACTTTCGGAGCCCAGCCTGAAAATAAGCAGAAAAATCAGAATTTTTACTGTCCTGGAAAGTCACAAAATATGTAAACCTAACCTCTAAAATGTCATACATTTAACATGTGAATGCAGTTTTAAAAAGACATTACCGATATTTTAAATCAGCAGCTTTCATTAAAATAATATCTGGTGATTCTGCCTTGGAGGTCGTTCAGTAGGCACTTCCTGTTATCGGAAGACAACACCCTGCCCTTGTCTTCCATTTGTAGTTCTGCGGTGTCACCCTGCCTCAAGAAATTCCGATAAGGGCTACAAGTGATCCTTTCAACCCCCCACCTTATTCAGGCATTCTCCACTGTTATCCACCATCAAAAAGCCCACCCTAAAAAATTATGTGCAGCCTTCTCAGTGCATGAAGACAGGAAGTGGATACAAAGAGCCAAGATGCAACAAAGGATGAAAAAATGGGGGAAAAGAAGAAAGAAATGTAACAAAACTACTAATTACCTTTTACTTCCATGAAGGATTATGGCTCATTATTGCTATCTGTTTACATGTTCAGTCTTGTTTTGTGACTACTATTACCATGGTGGAAAGCGAATGTACATTAAAAATTTTACAGCTGTCACTGGAACAGGAGTAAAAGTGGAAAATTACCCAACAGCATTTGTTCTGGTGACAACTGCCAAAGGTGGGACTTCCTCTCACTTTGTGGAAATTCCCCTTTACTTCCTGTTGCATCTACAGGACAGAAACTGGAGGAACATAGACAACAATGAAACCTGATGGGTTCTACCTTTCACTTCTCCATCCAAACCAAAAAATAAAATTGGATCAGAGCTTCACATTAACGCTACAACAGCCAACTAATTCCTTCTGTATACCTTAAAGTGTACATAAACCCTAACAATGAACTGCTCTCATTTGCCCCCTTTTGGTCTGCAGAATATACCATTGAACCTCCCCTGGGCCCCAAAGTCATCACATTTCTGCTGAAAAAAAGAAAAATCTTGAGTGTGTACCAGGTAGGGCAAGTAGGCATTGTCTCTGGAAAGTGCTCACCCAACCCCAATATACTTGCCTGTGCTCCCTCAAAACTCCTTGCTCCTCCAAAACCAGAGGGAATAGCTGACACATCCAGGCATGGAGGAGAATGTGACCTGCTGCCTTTTTGGCAAAAGTGCTGTCACATACTTGGACGAGTGAGGTCATTATTCCCGAGGGTTGCCCACACACCTGGGTGGCAGCCCTGGCCTCGGAGGAGCAAGGAACTGCAAGGGGGTGCAGGTAAAGTGAACATTTAGGGGTCAAGGGAAGCCTTTGTAGAGGCACTGTCATTTTACCCTGCATGGGCAAGGTGCCTACCTCTTTATTGTGAATCTTCAGCCAATACAGGGCAATCAGCAAGCTTGCTGTAGAGCTGGATGCAGCATCAATTATACTTAAGCTTCCCTTTACTCCGCACCTAATCAATTTGCTGCTGAGAGCTTAGAGAAGGAGCCCTCCATGAGCTTCAATTCTAGTTGAGATCTACACAATTATTCCATGTGATGATGCCAGACCCTAAGCAAGCAATGGGCAAGCTCTGTCACGTGGTAGGAAGATAAGAAGGAGTCACTGTTCCCCATACCCAGAAAAACTGGATATTTTTTATCACCCCCCTCCCCACCCTTAGCAGGGAAAGGATCTGGGATAGTGAAGGGAAGGTTAATACAGCAGTTCAGAGAAAGATCTGTGATTGCCTTTTCCTCCTCCTCCTCCAGCTCCCTGACACCGTGCTGCCTGCCTGCGGTCCCCTGGTGAGAAACCATAGCCTAGACAGCCCACCTGAGAGCTGCCCAGCCCACCTGAGATTCGCACATCCCAAGTGAGAGTTCCAAAGCCCACCTGAGAGCAGCACAGCCCATCTGAGAGCCCACCAGGCCACCTAGAGACATCAAGGCGCCACACAGCAACACAGAGTTTGTAGCTTCATATTATTTTATAATGCTGTATAATGTATTGCTGGGATTTGTACTCGTCTATAGACGGTCTACTTACTCCCTCCCCTGGCTGTCTCTTCTTGATCTTTCTCCTGACTGCCTCTCCTCGCTCTCTCCTCTATATTCTCAAAAAAAAAAATTTGCCGTGCCCAGCGCTAGAGTGTTCAGGTTTCACTTTAAGAAAAGGTGGCAACCCTAGATGACGCCAGTGCCTAGCAAGCAATGGGCAAGCAGCAGCTCTGTCACATGGTAGCAAGTGGAGTCACTGTTCCCCACACCTAAAAAACTGGATATCTTTATCACCTTCCCCACCCCCCACAGGGAATTGATTGAAGAGAAATGGGCACAGCCACTAAAGTCAACCCATGGCTTCACCCCACATGGACCAAGCACAGGTTCACTTTAAACTGTCCCTGCCCTACTCAAGGCATTCGTATGGGAAAAAATATGTGAGCCCTATCAGGCGTCTTCGCCGCCGTCACTCATGGCACCCGAGCACTTCATCCTGAGCGCTTTCCGCGTACAGCTGGCACCGCTTTTCCATTATTGCCACTTAATCTAGGGTGCTATTGAATGCGACGAGGAATATTCGCCTGCAGGAATTAGCAGGCTCGCTGAAAGGATCGTTTAAATGCTAAGAGCAGTTGGCTCTAACGACAACATATTGCTAGGTAAATTTTCATGGCTGTCAATTGAATTACGCATTATTGTTAATGGAAAGCTGTCAGTTACACAACGTTGAGCATGTGCCCGATTATGACCAATTTTGGACAATTTGCTGGGGAAACGTATGACCCCCGAGGAGGGAGGAAAGAATTTGAGAAGCTCACAAAGAAAGTTAGAGAAGTGAATGTCGCGTGAATATTTATGACCCAATATATTATCATTTGGGAGACAGTCGCGATGGATATTTAGAGGATTTTTTTAGCATTCGCCTCAATTTGCACAGCCGAGCTTGAAGAATTTGCATGGATGTGCGGAGAGGGATGGTGACCTGCAAGGGTCAGTCCATACAAAATGGACATGTCAGGGGCACCCGTCATTTTGGAGCACCGTGAGGAAGCGTTGCCTCCATTTATCCAATAAAGAAGGTTTTATTGTATCCAGACAGAGTCTGAGTGTCTAGAGATGGCTAGAGAACGCTGTAGCATCCATTCCACTGAGTTTATCACTGTTTTCTGGTAGGCCTTGTAGCTGTCAGAAGGGTGGGACCGTGGAGTGGGCAGGGTGCTGTACATGGCTTCCCAAAAACATGAGAGCATCCTCCTCTCAAGAGCCCTCACCCTTGATACAAGCAATGGGCTGATTTTTGGGAGGAGTTATGCAAATATCAAAGTGCCTTGATCAGGGGCGTCCCGCGGCCGGGTGTCCCCCGGAGCGGAGACCAGGTGACACCCTGCCGTGACGTCATCGCGCATGACGTCACCATTTAATTAACGACTACCGGGGGCCATCTTGGTTTATGGACGTCCACCTGGCGGAATGAGGTATGCCGCCGGGTCCCCTCCTCTCTCCTGACACTGTCGGGCTCTCGGTCCATGACCGAGTGCCCCGACTTTTTAGAGGAGGTGACACCAAACTGACTGTTAGTCATTTTGGTGTCATCCCTCCAATGATGTCACCCGGGTGCGGGTCGCACCCCCTTGTGACGCCACTGGCCTTGACAGGTGTGTAAGTCCGGAGAACTGGGCATTCCTAGGCAGTTTGTATTTGCATACAGAACAAAGCAGGTAACGCCCACGTGTGATGCTGAGCCTCCATAATTAAAAGAACTGAAATCCAATGAATGAAAGGGGCGGGGCCTGGTACAGTCAGGCTGGTGAGGAAATATCTAAATGATATTGGATGTCCTCCAGCCAGGAAATGAGGCGGAGCTCTCTCTGACTTGCTGCAGCTTCTAATGCATATTGTGAGGCGCTCCCAGTGTGAAATCAGCGGAAGGCATTTCAATCCGGGAGAGGAGCAGGCACCACTGTGCAAGACTGAAAGGAAGGCCTTAGCTTAAAATTACATTTTTGGATCAACGCCTTTCTTTAAAATGATCCTTGGTGAGAGGGCAGCGCATAAAAATCATGGGGTCCTGTACAGCCTACAGGCAGCCACTACCCGACCCCCTGCCGACCCATAGACGCTCTGGACCGGTACCCCCTTATCATTGGTCCTGCAGGATGATCCTACCATGCAGGCCATTCTTCTTCAGGCACATCATGTTATAGGGTGACAACGCTCTGTCCCTGTGCCCATACTATGCTCTTACGTTGTCACCCAGGCTTGCAGATAAACAGCACTGAGATGCAACAAAGGATGAAAAAAAAAAAAGAGAAAATCAGTATTCTATTTTATTTTTTCAAAGTTTTGTAGTTTTTGATATAAATTGAATTTCAGGTTTACTTATACTTTAAAGAAAGAAATCTAAAAACTAACCCCTGCAGTGTGGCTAGTACCGCACTGCAAGGGATAACTTTCAGGGCAACAAAAGCTGGAACCGATGACAAAAGTTAAAGTAGAACTCCAGTAAATGTAAAAAGTGAACCCTTGCAGTGGGGCTCCCCTGGCACTATACGGGTTAACTGCTGTTTTTGGTCTAGGGGCTAAAAGAAAATATACTCACATTCCTTCACATTCTCACATAATTCATTCCCACAGCTACCTCATGTATCATTTCCCCCTCCTCTTTTAGATTGCAAGCCCTCAGGGGCAGGGCCCTCCTTACCATCTTGTCTTGAATTGTATTGTGAGTGTAATGTCTTCCTTACATTGTAAAGCGCTGCGCAAACTGCTGGCGCTATATAAATCCTGTATAATAATAATAGTAATAATAATACTCACCTTATCCTCGGTGCTGCCTGGCATCTAGACCGGCCCCAGGAGCCTCTTCTCCCCCGGGGCTCCGGCGGTCTAAGGACCCCTGAGGTCATCACGCCTAATGCAACTGCATTAGAAGTAAGGACATCGAGGCACATACCACAGCCGGAGCAGGGAGAGAGGTGAGTGGTCACTGCTGCAGGATTGAGGATCAGGTCATTGTATTTTCTTTATTGGAGCCCCTAGATCTAATCCCCCCCCCCTCACACACACACACACACACACACACACACACACACTGCAACGGTTGATTTTTACATTTTATGGAGTTCTTCTTAACTTCTGTCACCTGTTCCAGCTTTTGGTAGCATTGTTTCCTACAGTAAGCTCTGATGTAAGGAGGCATTTGTGTGAATCCCTGAAACGCGTTGGCTATTCCTTAGGCTGCCCCCCCCCATTCCCACGGATTAGGGCGCTTAATTCATCATTCTGTAATCTATTAATCTTTTCGGCTGGCATGGTCCGGATCTACTGCCCACAACATGGGGAATTTCATGTCAGCTCCTAACTTGCTTTGTTACTCCAGATATTCTGGCACAGCTCCACTAGGGAGAAAAAACCCAGCAATGCCCCCAAAGGACTCTTACAGTACATGTCTATAGACGGGTAGGGGTATCACGAGGCCTGGGTATCACCCGGTCTCCAGGCAGGGTGACACCCTGATGTGTCGTCATTGCGCGTGACGTCACCTCACATGTGCATGGTGACGTCAGCACGCATGCGCGGCCATCTTGGTGATGGGCTCCGGCAGAGAGAGGAGGGGACGTTCACCCAGCGGGATGAGGTATACCGCCGGGGTCCCCTCATCTCTCGGACACTGTCAGGCTCTCGGTCCACGACCGAGTGCCCGACTTTTTTTTAGAGGGGGTGACACCAAAATGACTGTCAGTCATTTTGGTGTCACCCCTGCAATGGTGTCACCCGGGTGCGGGCCGCACCCCCCTTGTGACGCCACCGTAGATGGGTTCCTCATTTTCCACTGGGGCAATGTAGTCTTCTTAACCGACCGACATCTGAGCTCCACAGCCCACTACCTAAAATCAAGGGGCTCCTAATTTGAAAGAGGGACTCTCATGTGAAGGAGGCTCCTGATAGTAAAGGGGGGCTTCTGATTTGAAGGGAGGGACTCTGATGTGAAGGAAGTTCCTGATATGAAAGTAGGGCTTTTGATTTAAAAGGGGGGACTCTGATGTGAAAAGGGGGGCTCCTTATTTGAAGGGGGTGGTCTCATGCAGTGGTGTATTTTGGTTTTGTGCTGCCCTAGGCAAGACTAAACTCGGGCACCCCCCAATCTAAATTTGCTCCACCCCATCCTGTTTAGGACATTTTGCACACCTTGTCAGTCACTGGATACAGCAAACACAGGGTCCCAGGGGAGCTGTGCATGGTCTCTGGTGAGCTGTACGGGGGGTCTCAGGAGAGCTGTGCAGAGTCCCTTTCCCTGCATACATGTGCTGCTCCTCTTACCAGCAGCCCGAAGTGCCATCAATATCCAACAGGATACATTGCAGTCCTCCAGCCTGCTTCTGGGACATCCCACCATCAGCTCACATGCTATGGCCAGCCCCGAGCCACCCGCTGCTTCCCCTCCACCTCCTGTACAAAGCAGGACCGCATCTCACTGGGCCCTCCCCTCCACCAGGCAGCTCTCTAATTAGGCAGCCGCTCTCAGTGCCATGCGGCCTCCTAGTTTGCCTCATTAGGCAGCCGTCACTACCTGATTCTGTGCCGCCCAGCCTCAGCCCACCGGGCAAGTCCCCAGTATGCCCAAAGGTAAGTCCGGCTCTTTCCACCTCATTGGTTTGGGGCAGCATTTTCTGCCGCCCACCCTGAAAAATGCCGCCCTAGGCAAATGCCTAGTTTGCCTTGTGGTAGATACACCCCTGGTCTCATGTGAAAGCGAGGATTCTGATGTGATAGAGGCCCCTGATGTGATTGTAGGACTTCTGATTTAAAAGGGGGGACTCTGATGTGAACGGGGGCGGGGGCTCCTCACTTGAAGAGGGGGCTCTCATGTGAAAGGGTAGACTCTGATGTTAAGGAGGCCCCTGATGTTAAAGGGGGGGGGGCCTCTCATGTAAAAGGGGGTGGGGGGACTCTCATGTGAAAAAGGCCCCTGATGTGATAGGGGGCTTGTGATTTAAAAGGAGGGACTCTGATGTGAAGGGAGTGGGTTCCTGATTTTCTGTTTTTGCATCACCTCCATAGAATTCATACAAGACCTCATACTTCCTCATTACATCCAATTCTAGTGTATAGACATGTTGATCTCTAGGAATCTCAAATAAGGGTCTGGTATGGATTTCGAAGGGGCCACATACCATTTTGTTTTTTACATTTTCGGCTGGGGTACCTCGAGATTCTGCATGCTTTTAAAGGGTGCCGAATACCAATACCGCAAGTCCCACTAAGGAAGCCAGGCAATGTGTAGTGACTGGCCACCCGGCTTCCCGATTAGCAGGGAGGCCGTCTTCATGCATCCGCTTCACCAGGTGATGAGAAAGCATGGAGCCGGCTTTCTGTCCAATCAGGAACCCGGGCACCTGGTGACGGGGGAGCATGGCGCTGGCTTCCCGGCCAGACTGGAAGCTGGGCGCTGCGTCATTACACGGCGCCTGGCTTAATGGGACTTCCGGTATCGGTTAAAAAAAAAATACCGGTATTCGATACAGAAAATACGGTATTCGTGCATCCCTACCGAGAACCTCCGCTCCGAAGAACGACCATTGGAGTTGAGCCAACAACCAGTCGTGTTCTGTAGAAACCCCTCGAGGAATTCTCGGCAGACAAATTTGTAGCAGCCCTCCCCCCGCCGCTCTCCGACTTAGATTACCACACCTAGGAAAACATTCGGCTTCCCCATTATCAGGAGGATTGCAGACTTTAAAACAAAAGATTATCTTAAGAGATACCACATTACATCTGTACGGCTGATGGCGTGCCGGAAGAGCGGAGGTCTAATTTGCCATGCGAGATGGAAATAAAAAAAGCGTTCAGATGGTTCTCCTCGGCAGCGGATAACACAGAACCGAGGCCAAGTTATTGAGGTTTTTCTCTCCCTAGCGCTCGGTGCAATGTTTCGGTCTCTGTTGGATGGCTACAATTAAACATCATTGAAAACACTTGTGCGATCCTCCGTTTAACACCGAGGGGGCGAGCCTCTCTCTCTCTTTCCTGAGCTGTATCAATTTGCCTGTGCTTACATCAAACGCAACGCTACGAGCTGCTTCTAATTTAATACCATTTCGCTCCATGGCACATAACAAATTGGAGACCATGTCAGTGTTATTTTTTTATAGCGATATCGCAGTTCAGAATCATTAAACAAACAGACTTTGAAATTCTCAGCCAGCTCGCGGGAGACAAAAAAAAAAGTTTTTCTTTTTTTTTGGAAAGTTGAAATGATTCCGCGGCCCTGCACAATTTCAGACTGTTTAGCGAGCTGTGTCAGCTCCTTGCTTTGATATGCTAATGCCCCTTAAAAAAAAATGGGAAAAAAAGAAATTTCCCAGAATTCCCGTTGATCTCGGGTGGTCGAGGCGTGTTGGGAAATTCTTACGGTGGCCTTGGGCTATGGGAAGCCCTCCTGCCAATCAGGGCAAGCCACCCGTAAACTGGCTGCCAATCAGATGTCAGTTTATAAGAGTGGCGACTTTTTTTTTGTGGTTCAGTTTGGGGATTTATCACTGTCTGCGATTTCCCGGGCCGGTAAGTGACAGGAGCCAGGTTTCAATAACCGCTTTCTCTCCCGTCTTACAGATTGGACTACAGGAGGCGTGATGTAGGAACGCGGAATGACGCCACTGATGGTGATCTTTAAATGCTGCTCTGATTTAGATGTCACGTCGGCGCGCGGGGCAAAGGCGTTTCTGACGAGGAACATGTGACAGTTTTTGGAGCGTATGTATAGTGATTTATTTATCAATGTTTTTGTGAATTGTTTGTAATTGTGTAGATACGTAGGAACAGATACAATGTATGCATCACACACACACACATATATATATATATATATATACACACAGTATATAATGTTATATATGCATATTCTGCTTCCTTCTAAAGCTGGCCATACACTGATCTTTTGTCACTGCTGCCCATTTCTGCTAATACAGCCAAAATAAAGGCTGCGGGTGGCCCTTTGGGGACCACCCAACACCACCCGGATTGTATAGATACAGTACATAGGTACTAGGGATACACAGATACTGGTTTTACGGTATCGAATACGAGTACGATTAGGTTTGCCACCTTTTCTTCCAGCGAAACCCGAACACTCTAGTGACGCACAGAAATGTTTTTCGGAGAATGAGTCGCAGCTTATTCATATGTAAATATCACAGTCAAGACTATTTTCAGTGGGGCGCAGTAGCCCCTATCTTAATTTTGGTTGCCCCTGTCTGCCTGACATCTTGTGTCCGGGTTTCTGCTGCCATGAAACCCCGACACAGCATTCAAAACCCGAACTGTCCGGGTGAATCCTGGACAGGTAGCAACCCTGAGTACGATACTGAGTACCGAAACCGGTACTTCCAGCAGCATGAAGACGGCTTCCCAGGAAATCAGGAAGCCGGACAGCGTGTCATTACCCACCACCTGGGTTCTTGATTGCCCGGGAAGCGGTTCCACACTGTTTGGCCGGCTCAATGCTGATTGGCCAAGAAGCCAGCATGAAGCCTGCTTCCCGGGCAATCAGGAAGCTGGGAGGCGGGTCATGTTCTATGCTGTTTGGCTGGCTCCATGATGATTGGCCAAGAAGTCAGCTTTCCAGCCAATCAGCAGTAGAGCCGGCTTCCCGGCCAATCAGGAAGCTGGGAGGCGGGTCATTAACCGTGGCCAAGCTTCCGGATTGACCGGGAAGCCGGCTCCATGCTGTTTGGCTGGCTTGATGCTGATTGGCCGGGACGCCGGCTCCATGTTCCCTTGCGACACTGCTGGTCAGAGAGACATTTCCATGATTAGGATAAGTATCGGAGCATTTGGGTGAATACGAGTGCTCACCCAAATACTCGATATCGGCACCGATACCTATACTAGCATCGGTATTGGTGCATCCCTAATAGGAACAGATAAAATGTATTAATCACATACAGTATGCAAATAATATATTATGTTACATATCCAGATTCTGCTTCCTTCTAAAGCTGGCCACATACTGCTTTTATCTCACTGCTGGCCATTTCTGCTAAAACAGCCCAAAATACAAGATGAGGGTGGCCCTGTCGGCACCACTTGGATTTTATAGCTATATAGGAACAGATACAATGTATTCATCACATATGCAGATGATAGATTATGTTACATATGCATGTTCTGCTTCTTCTATAGCTGGCCATGAGCTGATCTTTTGTCATTGCTGGCCATTTCTGCTAAAACGGCCATAACATGAGCTGCAGGTGGCCCTGTCAGCACCTCCCAGCTTGATAAAAGTCGACTTTTGCTGGAGCCAGGTGAATGATTGTCGGCTAAACAGTCACTGCAGCCAATCAGACACAGCCAAGGTTCGGATATTCAGCCAGCTGTGGGTCCTGAATACAATAGCCAGCAGAGGAGATTCCTTCATCCACATGGGGAGGGGCGATTTTTCTAAATATCTAAGGGTATCTTTCATCTAAATGTATTCCTCAATGGTCACAAAGAACTCCGTCCCTCCCATCACTTGTACCGGCTCCACTACTGGACTGAAATGTCTTCCTCTGATGTCACTGCACACTGTGAGCTTCTCACAACGTGCATTAGAAGCTGCAGCAAGTCAGATAGAGCTCCGCCTCCTTTCCTGGCTGGAGGATATCCAGCATCATTTAGCGCTTTCCTCCCCAACCTGACTGCCCCTGCCCCGCCCCTTTCATTCATTGGATCTCAGTACTTCCAGTCATGGAGACTCAGCATTACATGTGGGTGTCACCTAGGGTGGTCTGTATGCAAATACAGCCTACCTAGGAACGCCCACTTCTCCAGACTGACACCCACCCATTGAGGCATTTTTATATCTGCATAGCTCCTCCCAGGATCCAGCCCACTGCTTGCATCAGGGCTGAGGGCTCTTGAAAAGAATATTGAGGCAAGGTGCTGTGATGTTTGCAGGAAGCTATTTACAATCCCCCCC
>NW_017306801.1:661776-709645 GCF_000935625.1 Nanorana parkeri | reverse complement strand
CCCCACCAGCTCCTCCCACCAGCTAGGATCTGCCTGCATGGGACCCAGTGATGACATCACTAGGACTAAAATAAGCTTTGTAATAACATTTTCATTAGCATATTAATAAGAGGGATGAAGGAACCAGGGAAGGTGATATATGAGCAGATTAAACTGTAGCTCATCACCCGGTCATCACAATTCCACCTCGCCCATGGCCCGGGTGGTGTTGGCATCCTGTGGCATGTTGACCATATGCTGGGCCTGGTTCAACTACATGTGCCCACTTTAGGATGGGCACGGCCATCCTTCCACATGCCAGAGCACGGAGGGATGTAAAAAAATGTCCAGCATTAGGCCTCTCAGGCCACCATGATTGAAAATTCTTCTCTGTGCTTTTATTGCCCAATTTGATGGGGGAGGGGAGCATGCTTACTCTTTAATTTGGAGTCCCATAAAGTAGTATGGAGCAGAATATCAAAGAGAAGTATACTCTATAAATGTATACATGTCAGTAGGAGGTAGGTACACACTTACCATTCATGGAAATAGTTGCGTTGCGGACAGCCAGGAATTTAACCCCGTACGGATATAACGGAGCGGTATAAGAACTTCCATATAAAGTGATGTGGGCTTTTCCTGCGAAGACTGCATTGTCTTCTCCCACTAGGAGCTCCCCTCCATCTGACACCAGAATGTAATGGGCACGGAGGTGGATGGGCCCCGGGCCCAGGAACCTAAGACTGCCACCTGTAAGAGAAAATGAGGACAAGGTCAGCACAGAGGGGAAAGGGATGGAGTGGACAGAATAATGTTAACAGCAGTGTCATAGGGATCATTTTATTTGCATAGGCTACATAATATAAAACGTGTTCCCAGGCAAACCATGGCTTTGATGGAGTTGGGCTTGGGAAACCATGGCTTCTATAGAGTAGTGCTTGGGAAACCATGGCTTGTATGAAGTAGGCTTGGGAAAACATGGCTTCAATAGAGTAGGGCTTGGGAAACCATGGCTTGTATGAAGTAGGGCTTGGGAAACCATGGCTTCTATGGAGTAGGGCTTGGGAAACCATGGCTTGTATGAAGTAGGGCTTGGGAAACCATGGCTTCTATGGAGTAGGGCTTGGGAAACCATGGCTTGTATGAAGTAGGGCTTGGGAAACCATGGCTTCTATGGAGTAGGGCTTGGGAAACCATGGCTTGTATGAAGTAGGGCTTGGGAAGCCATGGCTTCTATGGAGTAGGGCTTGGGAAACTATGGCTTGTATGAAGTAGGGCTTGGGAAGCCATGGCTTCTATGGAGTAGGGCTTGGGAAACTATGGCTTGTATGAAGTAGGGCTTGGGAAACCATGGCTTCTACGGAGCAGGGATTAAGAAACCGTGGCTTTTATTAAGTAGGGATTGGGAAACCATGGCTTCTATGAAGTAGGGATAGGGAAACCGTGGCTTTTAATGGAGTAGGACTTGGGAAACAATGGCTTCTATTGAGTAGGGCTTGGCTCCAGCAGATGTGCAGACTCAGGAACTTAGCACAGGGATATCATCAATACAACAATGGATACACAATCATTGCGTCCAGAGAGACTGATTGATTCCTAACCGAATGTAATAATATCACGTATCATTACATGCGGTCTGCAGGAGTTTATTTGCAACTGCTCTCACCCGATCATTAACTTGAATGGGTGACAGCGGCCGCTTTTAAACGCCAGATTAGGGATTTCTGATGCAGGAAACGCATGTTCCTAATGCAGGTGGCCGCGGGCCGGTACTTTGAGACCACTGATCTAGACAATACTGAAAGAGGAGTTTTTGGGTGGGCTGATCCTTCAGCACCCATTGATAACATTTAGGTCTACCAAATTAAAATTAATATGTTAAAAAACTGTAAATAAGACTCGAATTCACCCTTTAAAGTTTGAGTAAACCCTTTCACTAGTATAATCTTTAACACGTGGATAACATTTCAAAAGTATTTTAATTTCTTTTTTTTTTACATCTGCTGCTTTCATTACAGTAATCCTGCCATGAAGGGTCCTTGCTCAGACACTTCCTGTTATAGGGTGACAACGTTTGCCCCCATCTCCCAGTTGTGCTCCTGCAATGTCACACGGGTGTCTGATGTAGATTCCGGGACACATTACACAGAGCTGTAGCAAACTAAATGTAATGAATACGGGTTTGTTAACTGGTAACACGGACCCTTTCCCTAACACTTAACTGTTATTAAATCCTTCCTCTTATGTCATGAGTTTCTCCAGTGCAAAGCCTCTATTTAAGATATGACAATCGAGAGACCTACCAAGGCTGTGAATAGAAGACGTAAACATTCTTTCAGCGCGGTATTAGGGTTATGTACACTGTCACACATCCATAGCTCCGGCATGACGTGAACCCCATCACATGTATATATTGGTGAGCGCAGTAACATATAATTTGACAGAGGAACATATTCACCTTTAAGGATTTCTGTCCCTTTAAATGAAAATACATATGTATGTCTATAATTACAAACAGTGACTAGAAGGGCCAAACGACCATCTGGGGCCCCTCAATCATTGTACCGATCAGTTTTCTCTCCTTTTTTGGACAGAATGACTGACAGCTTCCCGGGAGGTTCTGCGGCCTCTAAGGACGTCGCTTTGTCAGAGTTATTGCAAGGAATTATTTTCTGAATGCTGCTACCGGGAGGAAATGATATGTAAGAGGTTACATGGATAAGTCACGCATAATATGGTATATTGTCAGTGAATGTACACATTATATCAGACTGTTTCTGCTGTGTTTAGCTTCAAGTTATTTTTATAAGACTTTTTTTTTTTTAAATCAGCATTTAGAGGAAGGGTAGGTGAGCTGCTACAATGACTCTGCCTATATGCTTGACAACTCTTAGCATAAGATATCAGCCACACAGGGAGTGCATTGTTTTCATGCAGTTGGCTGACTCTTAGGGGTCTGTTTATAACCAATTAGCAAAGCCATTCACCCTACAAATCTTTCTGAACAAGTATTTAATGTACTACTACATTTTGGCCACTAGATGGCACTACAGAGCATTTTCTATGAGGTCCAATGTATGTAATGTTATACTGCACTTTGGCCACTAGATGGAGCCGAGAAGCATTTTATATGAGGTCCAATGTATGTAATGTTATACTGCACTTTGGCCACTAGATGGAGCCGAGAAGCATTTTATATGAGGTCCAATGTATGTAATGTTATACTGCACTTTGGCCACTAGATGGAGCCGAGAAGCATTTTATATGAGGTCCAATGTAGGTAATGTTATACTACACTTTGGCCACTAGATGGAGCTTAGGAGCATTTCTATGAAGTCCAATGTATGTAATGTAATACTGCACTTTGGCCACTAGATGGAGCTGAGAAGGTCCAATGTATGGAATGCACTACTGCACTTTTATCCACTAGATGGAGCTGAGGAGCATTTTTAATGAAGTCCAATGTATGTAATGTAATACTGCATTTTGGCCACTAGATGCAGCTGAGGAGCATTTTCTATGAGGTCCAATGTATGTAAGGAACTACTGCATTTTGGCCACCAGATGGAGCCGAGGAGCATTTTCTATGAGGTCCAATGTATGTATGTAATACTGCGCATTGGCCAATAGGAGAAGCATTTTCTGTGAGGTCCAAAGTAATGTAATGATGTACTACTGCATTTTGGCCACCAGATGGCACTAAGGAGCATTTTCTATTATACTGATTTCCTCTGCTCTCCTCTCCTAGAATTGAGTTCAGCAATAAAAAGTAAAAAGAATAAAGTCACTGGCGCCCAACTTATTTTCCACCCCACTAAGAACCAGACCCAGAGCTGAAAATGTTAGCTTGCCTCACTACTTGTGGGGGGTCATTCTGCATCACCCCAGGAGGAGGAGTCCTACATGTCCTTTAAGGTACATTGGATTCTACCTCTGCATCTTCTTCTCAAGTTCAGCTGTGGATCTTGTCAAGTCATCAGAGCCCCGTATTCTCTGCACATTCGGGGTCTCAGGAGGTATGTCACCTGCATAAGCATCACTTAAAACAGAATCGCTCCCCTAGATGACAACAGAATCCAACATGACAGCAATAGGGCCCACAACACCCACCTCGACCGCATCTAATTCAAACCGGTGCTAAGTCCTAGATCTTGCCCCTGCACCCAGGGGCGTAACTAGAAATCAAAGGGCCCCATAGCAAAATTTTGTATGGGGCCCCGTGATTTTTAGTTACACCCCTTGAAGAGCCCACATAGCTCACCTGAGGGTGACCCTGCAGAGCCCACCATAGACTTTCTACGGTGGGCTCTGCAGGGCCACCCTCAGGTGGGCTGGTCACACTCCTTACCTGTACGCCTCTTCTTCCTCCGTCTTCCCTCCTCCGTCGCCGGGCCCGGCCTCCTTCTCTGATGCTGACCCCCCGGGCCCCGCCTCCTCCTCCCCGCTACGTCCAGCCTCCTCCACCGCCGCTGCTGACTCTCATTGACTCAGCAGCGGCAATGGAGAAGAACGCAGCGCTGCACGCAGGCAGCCCGCACGGCATCAGGGGGGTGTCCTGGCCGGGCCCCCCTGGGCCCGGGCCTCGTAGCGACCGCCTGGGTCGCTATGGCTATTGTTACGCCACTGCCTGCACCCCTGGTATCTTCATGGAAGGTTGCCAGGCGGGTCATTACTCGCCATCTGGCTTCCTGATTGCCCAGGAAGCCGGCTCCATGTTCCCCTATGGCACTGCCAGTCAGAGGAAATCTTCCTCTGACCGGAAGTTCTGGTATCGGGGGTGAGTTTCGGAGCATTTAGGGGAGTACGAGTACTCAGTATCGGCACTGATTCCAATACTAGTATCGGTATCGGTGCATCCCAACTTTGTGGAAATGTCATGCACCACGGAACGCGGAATGTAATAATGCCGATACGACCCATAACAGAACTCTATGGCTGTGCAGCATTAGGCCGGTTTATTTCCTTGTAGGGAGCCGCGATAACAATTGTTGATTGATTTTTGTATAAAATGATCCGAGGTCGCGTGTAGGACATAGCCGGCTTTCTCACAGAGCCCAGAGAACAATTTAAGGGTCAGCGCTGAGCGCCCCGAGGCGTCTTTTGGTTTTGGCTTTTAGTAAAGGGTCGAGTCGTATCCGAGGAGGAAGGATAAGCTTTCTTTTTTTTTTTAATCCTCGTCTATTTGTTTTTGCCGAGTGGGTGTTTGGAGAGTTAGTGGCCCTACGAATCGAGTTTCCCTCTCCGTGTTGTTTGGATTACAGTCCCGTGTTCATTTATATACGGATACGTCCTTATATTACCATTGATCATCCGGCTAGGCGCGGCCTCGGCCAGGCGGGATGACGATGAAAGATAGCGGTCCTGGTCGGTGCGCCATGTATACATATTAATCTTGGCTTGGTACATGGGACCGATGTTAAATCATTTACTGCGTATTATTACAAATAAAAACACGACGATTAATGGCATAAAATAAAGATTTGTTCTGCCGCAGACGGTTTTCTGGCAAGCCTTCATGTTGGGGTTTTACATTTCAGACTGCGGCGCATACGTTGGAACGGTTTGGGTTGCAGGATTGGCAAAGAGTGGAGGAATCCAAAGCGGGACTTTACCCCAAAAAACTATAGTTTAAAGGAGATGTAAAGGCCAGCTGAGTCTTTAACGAACTGTCCATCATAAGCAGCTGCCAGGTTTTCCCCTTTTGTTCATTGCTGCCGATCTCCTCCAGCCTCTGTCAGCTGCTTCCACTCTACATGCATCCACTTCAGCGTCAGCAGCAATCATTGCTCTGGTCCAGTTGAGTGATAGTGATAATGGTGGAGCATGTCAATGCAATGTGTGTCAGTATGGCTTCATTGTAGTTTCCACTAGTTGTGCACGGGCCATCACAATAATGAGGCATCCTGAGGTGGCATATCATTGGGTCAAGTGATGGGGGTGGCAGGTGTGCCTGCCGCCCCCTTTCCAGCCAGAGCATCCCAGGTTCCTAAGAGCTCTTAGCAACCTGTGATCCTCTGGCTGGTGTCTTACCCAGCTCACTGACATCACTGGTTGCCAGAAGCTGAGCAGGACTCTCTGGCTGGTTTGTACTGCCTGGCACATGGAATGAGGCCTGTTGGCATAAAGAATGTACAGCATGGCATACAGAATGGGGTATTGGGGCAAAGTTAATACACAGCAGAGTGAGACAATGTAGAGTATCTACAATGTACCTTCTGCTGCTCAAGGTGGCCCCATCCAGACCTCCATCAGGTTTGGACTCACACTGGGTATGACAGCTCACAGAAGCTGGCAGAGGAAATTGTCCACTACTTGCTTCCTCTGCCCGGCTCTGCGCTAGATCACATGATCTCTCAGAGCCACAGAGGAAGCCAGCAGTGGAAAACGTTCTCTGCCTGATTCTGTGTTCACAAATGACAGCGGCTATCAGGTAAGCTTTCATAGCCCGAGCACGTCCTGCTCTGATGGAGGTCTGGATGGGGTCAGATGGCCCTCGGTAACTGCTGCATGATTCTCATACCTGGGGCCCCTTTGGGGCTGCTATGGCAGTGCATGGGCGGATCATTATACTCCATTCCAGCGCTTGTATGGCTTCACCTTTTATCTCTTCCCTTGTTCCCTCACCACTCCTACAATGTGCGGAAAACATAGATTTCTGAATATACATGCCCACCGTTGCCATCTCCTCAATGTTCCTCAGCACTGTGGCATGCTCTCCCTGCAGTTTAACACGTGACATGAATTAGCAGTGCTTAAACTGTAGTCAGGACATTCAGTGCCTGGTCAATGGTGTGGGTTCCTACCTGCCTGTTGGCTTTGTGCTTTAAGGTTTCTCTATAATGTCAACTTTGACTGCCATTGGATTCAGCTTTCACCTTACTTCTTTGACCACACTTGCCTGCTACCTGCCCTTACCTCTAGTATCTCTGACTGCAGTCATGCTTCACCGGCTGTTTGCTTTTGCCTGTAAGTCAGCTCTTACTTTTCAGGCAATCTTGAGTGTTGCACTCGGGGGCTACTTCAGCAATACTACACATTAAGTTCCGAAAATGAAGTTCATTTTCTGCAGTCAGCATCTTGCGCCATCAGCTACCAAATGATGAGTCACATCAAACTACAGGCTCTTATTTCTTACAATGACGGCACCGATAAATGCTTCCAAATGCTTTTTTTTAACACGGGCACCAAGTGCCTGCTAGCACCTGACAGCTGAGTCTTCATAGCTCTGCATTGGTAAAATATACAGACATCCCAACTCTCCAGGACGCTCCGGTAGTCTCCCGCTATTAGATAATGGCTCCCGGCCGCCCAGGAGAGAAACACTTTCTCCCGGAAAGGTTTAAGCAGAGTAAACCTTTCCCTGCTCTGTTTTTTTTTTCCTGACATCCGAGCCGCCGTCAATCAGAAAAAAAAGCATAGGAATGCATAGCTAGATTCCTATTGGCTATTTCACTTTGCAATAGCCAATAGCAAACTAGCTATTGCACCCGCCCACTGCTGCTGTAAATCAGCAGAGGGGGACCTGCAGTTCTCCATAAGGTCCCCTCTAGTGATTGACAGCAGCAGAGGGCGGGTGCCATAGCCAGCTTGCTATTGGATATTGCAAATTGAAATAGCCAATAGGAATCTAGCTATGCATTCCTATGCTGTTTTTTTTTTCATGATTAGTCTGACGGCAGCAGCTGCCAGAATACAAAAAAAAAACAAAAACCTGCAGATAGCAAAGAAGCTATTGCTTTCTGTGCTATCTGCCATCATTTCAGGGGGGGTGCTCTCTCCCCCCTCCCCCACGGAAAGGGGGGTGGGGGCACAGAGAGCACCTCCCTGAAATGAGAGGGTCACCTCCTTGAAACTGATTCTTTCAGGTTGGGATCCCTGAATATATTCCAGTGCTACGCAGCCAAAGCGAACAGTTATTTATCTCAGCAAAAGCCTGTGAAGTGACTCCCCATTACAGCATCCCTTGGAAGCCCTTCTATGGTGTAAGATGCGCTAACAGTGAAATCATGTAAATAGCATTTTTAAACAAAATACTGCAAATCCAATTACCGGAGCTACAGATTGCTGTGCGTTCCCTCTAATCTGTTCTGATGTTTTAATAGCTGTGTCCTGACAAATTCTCCATTCCAACTAAACTGCAACTGAATATTCCTGGTGGGAGCGCTAAGTGTAGACGGGTGCTGTCTGTCGGCGGTAGTCTCACATTAGAAACTTAAAGTCAATCTATATTCGTATACACATTCACTTTGAAAATTAGTGTTGGGTTTATATGATCGCACACAATGAGTGTGCGTATTCCTTGTGGGAAGAAACATTGTTTTAGTATTATCCGGTACTGTATTTTTGGGTGCATATACACGGCCTGACAAAAAAAAAAGTCACATGGTCTAATATTTAATTGGACCGGCTATAGCTTTGATTACGGTGCACATTCTCCGTGGCATCATTTCAATAAGCTTATACAATGTCACAACATTTATTTCCATCCAGAGTTGCATTCATATTTCACCAAGATCTTGTAGTGATGATGGGAGAGTCGGACCTCTGTGTAAAGTCTTCTCCAGCACATCCCAAAGATTCTCAATGGGGTTAAAGGGTTATTAAACCCTCAGCGTGTTTTTGCATATATCTTGTCTAGCAAGCAGTAGATAGATGCAAAAACTTTAAACAAAACAAAAAACACCTTTTCAAACAGGTTTAAACTTACCTGTGTCTTCGCCGCGCGCTCCCGTCCGAATATCTGAAGAGTCTCGGGCGGCCGCAAAGGATCTTGGGGCGGGCGCATGCGCAGTTCAGATGTTCGGCCATCATTTAAGGTAAGTCCTTACACTAACATTGGGTGGGGGGCAAAAAAATAGCCTTTAATGTCATTTTAAGGTCTGGACTGTGTGGTGGCCAATCCATGTGTGACAATGATGTCTCATGCTCACTGAACCACTCTTTCACAATTTGAGCCCAATGAATCCTGGCATTGTCCTCTTGGAATATGCCCAATGTGCCATCAGGGAAGAAAAAATCAATTGATGGAAAAACCTGGTCATCAGTATATTCAGATAGGCAGCTGACCTCATTTTTTGGGGACAACGTTGCTGAACCTAGACCTGACCAACTGAAGCCACACCAGGTCATAACACGTATCCAATGGAAGTCTCTGACATATTTGCTTAGCCGAATCCAGGTGGTGACTTTGTTTTTGACCAGGCAGTGTATATCAGTGGAGAAAGTTTTGACTGTTTATGGAATACTTTTTGGTTTGGGCTGCACACTCACTTTACATGATACTCAGTCTTCTTCTCACCCGGCACTCATTCCCTCTCAACCTTCTCCATGGTCCTTCGCATAAAGGACAACTTGCCCTTTTTTGGGACAAACTGTGCTTAATGAATGCAGCAGCCACCCCATCGGTGCAGCGCACCTGGTTCAACAGCCCAATTCGTCCTCGATCCAGCCATAGTCACCCCACCCAGGCTCCAGCCGCATTCATTAAAGGGCAACCAGTTTCAAAGGTACAGTTGTCCTTTTAGCCCATCTTCTTGGTATATGAATCTCGTACAACCATGCCCATATGAGGTAATAGTTCATGCAACATGCAACATGCCTTCTATAATCACATTTCTATTTATGGTTTCCATTATAAATGGTCATTCGACTGTAAATGACTTTTATCCAATTAAAATGATGGTCAATTATGGTTTATTATTTTCATTATGTGGATTAAGTAGATATAATGGATGTGCCACTAGCTTCTGCTCTAAACCAGTTCAATTTTTATACGTATTGTACCCTCCGGGTTTGTCAAACATTCGGTACACCTACAATTTTGTGAAATCTTATTATTTGTTTATTTATATGATATGCATTAAGGTATATTTTAAAATATGTTTAATGCAAAATCTATTATTCAGTATGCCTGGCATCGTGCTTTATAGTTTTCTTAAGCACATACATTTTTAAAATCCATTGCAAAGTTTCTTACCTGGCGATTTTGCTAAGCCACGGTCTTTCAATTAGCAGCAGCACGCACACTCCTATATTACATATTTACATAGTCAGGTTAAAAAAGGCAAAAAGTCCATCAAGTTTAACCTGTTCTGCCTCTGGCATGTAGAAATAATAGGCTTACCTACCTGTCATATCAAAATCAGCCACTAGATGGAGCTGAGGGAAAATATCTTGCTTTTAGCAGTTTCAGGACTGTTTGTTTCTTTATTAAAGGAGAACTATGGGGTCAGTGCTTTTCCCCATAGTTCTCCTAAGGGTCACGGGAGAACACAAACTAGCGTCCTCCCGTGACGCAAAGCTCAGTATATAGCGAGCTCCAGCTCGCGGTATACTGAGACCGCCGCAGCCGGGACGGATCCCGACATTACTGTCTGGATCCGCCCAGCTGCGTGATTGAAAGCTGGCTCTGCCTATCTAGAGCAGCTTGTGTCTGGAAGAAAGAGCCAAAACCCCTCATGGGCATGCATTACAGTGTGCACACAAAAGTACAAACAAAAGTACAAAAAGGCATTCCGAAATCCCATCTTTTCAACTGTGCCTTACCTCTTCCAGCAGGAGTGCAGGAATGAAGCAGGGAGCCTGGCAGGTGGTCATGTGACCACCCACAGGGCTTCCTAATTGGATGGGAAGCCACGCTCCCTTACTCCCTCCCCAGGTAAGAAACCTTGCAACAGGTTTCCACGAAATGATTTGCTTAAAGTGTATGTAAGTGTTAGCAATGGACATCTTGTATTTGCTTTTTTTTTGGTTTGTTAAAAATACCGGTCTGTGCCCTATGTTCACTTCCCCGAATTATCTAAAGCAGTCTAAACAGCCCTCCTGTTTTCCTGGAACTTGTTATCTAATTATCTTAGGACTTTAGAATGATTACTCTCTATGTTTTGGGTAAAAAGGATAGAGGGTGGGTTTTAATAGTTTAGCTAAAGAAAACTGTGCAAGGCTGATACCACTCACTCAGTCCACAAAACGTTTTTGTGTCGTCAGGACTTAGAAGCTGAATGCATTTCTGTCAGATCAATGTGTATTTTTCTGTACTAGCAAAGATAAAACATGGGGACGCATGCATGTATCACAGGGATGGACTGCATAATATTTTTACATTTTCCCTGACATACTGTACATTTAGGAAAACTGTACATAGTGCGGCTTAATGCTGAACAACAATTTTGAATGGACTGGCAGCTTTGAGTTCAGTTACGAATTACGAAATACGAAATAACGGATATTCCAAAACAGAACAAATTTTTTGACGGCGCACAAGTCTAGTGACAGTCTCATTGTCACAGGTCGGCTAGAACTATGAGGTGAGTGGAAATCTTCACACCTGAAAAACGAAATAACACAAATCCGAATTTAAAACGAAACAAAACGAAACAATTTTTTTGGCAGTGCACATGTCAAGAAATCACTAATCTCATAGTTCTCCTTTAACACTGTAAAATGTACCTGAGCTTTTCTTTCAACGCACCACACCACAACACACAGAGAACATCAAAGATGTAATCACATTCTTAAAGGTTTGCTCCCTAAGGTTCTCCTTGCCTCTGGACTATTCTTGTGGTTTGTATTTGTCCTCGCTCTTTCCTATGACTTGGCTTTAGCCTGTGTGTCACCCCTCTCCACACCTGTGTATCATCTGCTCTTTTCCTGTGGACATTTAGGGGCTTATCTTCTACCAGCCAGTGCTGGTGCATCGCCTGAGCTTAGTTTGACTGGTTGTGTTCTGTTGACTTGTCTACCCAGCCTAAAGGTGGCCATACACCTTACAATTTATCTGCAGAGTTTCTGTGGTCAGATGGAAAAGGTGCAACAGATTCCTCAATCTACGCTTAACTGTGTGGATGGAGTAATCTCCACCTGGGCCAATCTGTCTCACTTTTTCCATCTGCCCACAGAAAATCTGCAGATATTTGTAAGGTGTATGGCCACCCTAAAGGTGCCCATACACTTTACAACCCTCGCAAGACTTTTGTCTTGCGAGGGTTGTAAAGTAATTTAAAAAACGTACGATCTGCCCATCTTGCGATGATCGTACTTGCGATCATCGCAAGCCCGCCCCCCCGCGAGGGGCGGGCTTCCGATGACTGTAATGCTGAACGGGCAGTGTGCGCACACCGGCCTGTTCGGCAGTCATCTCTCGATCATGTTAAAAACCAGCCGAAAATCGTACGATTCTCAGCTGGTTTTCCAACATGCTCGAAATACAAAAGTCGTGCGACCGTACAGTAGAAACGCTTGCACGCCTTCCCTACACTGCACGATTATCGTACGATCGCTGGATTTTCCGCGATTCTCGTACGAGAATCATGCAGTGTATGGACACCTTTAGTCTGTTCTGAGTTCTGCACTCACCTGACCTGTACTATTCTTCTAAGCTTCTTAAATTGTGTGCTTCTGCTTCCTGTAGAACATTGCTCCAGATTACTGATCTGCTTGGTTCTCTGGCTATAACCGACTTCCAGTTTTCCTGACTTCTGGCCTGAACTTGACTATGATATTGAATGCGTTTATCTTGGACCTACACTCCAGTCCCAGTTTGTCCACTCTGATCTTGGGCCTAGACTTCCAGGGATCCCAACCTGAAAAAAGCAAATTCAGGGAAGTGACCTTCTCATTTCAGGGAGGTGCCCTTTGCTGACACCCCCTCTTCCCCATCCGCAGGGGAGAAGAGAGCACCCCCCTGAAATGATGGCAGATAGCAGAGGAAGCAGTAGCTTCTTTGCTATCTGCATGGTTTTTCTTTTTAGTATTCTGACAGCTTCTGCCGTCAGAATAAAAAAAAAAAAAAAATCAGCACAGGAATGAATAGCAAGATTGCTATTGGCTATTTCACTTTGCAATATCCAATAGCAGACTAGCTATTGCACCCGCCCTCTGCTGCTGTCAATCAGTAGAAGAGGACCTGATGGAGAACTTCAGGTCCCCCTCTGCTGACTGACAGCAGCAGTGTCGGGAGCCGCTATCTAATAGCGGGAGACTCCAGGAGCGTTCGGGAGAGTTGGGATGTCTGCACTCTAGTCCTAGTTTGTCCATACTGATCTTGGATCTGCACTCCAGTCCTATTTTGTTCACTCTGATCCTTGACCTGCACTGCATTCCTAGTTTGTCCACACTGATTCTAGATCCCAGTCTCTGCATTCATGCTGAACCTGCACTCCAGTCCCGATTTGTCTGCATTGATCCTGGATCTGCAGCCCATTCCCAGTTTGTCTGCATTGATCATGAACCTGTACTCTATTCCTGGTTTGTTTGCAGTCATACTGGAGCTGCATTCCAGTCCCATTCTGTCCGCTCCCATCCTGGACTTGTAATCCAGTCTTTGTTTACCTGCACTGATCCTGGACATGCAACCCAGTTCCAGTTTGTCTGCACTGACCATGGACCCTATCCCATTCTAAATGTGTCTGCAGGTATCCTGGGCCTGCACTCTTATCCCAGTTTGTCCTCACTAGTCTTGGACCCTCGTCCCAGTGTCACCTTCTCCACACTGATCCCTGATCTGCACACCAGTCAGTAAACCATCTCTGGGCCCTGGGCCCCAGTCCCTGCCTTGCCTTGGATACCTACTATCCTCCTGTCCCCATGTTTCTACACTCCAGGATTCCCTAAGAACCCAAATACGGTCAGCAGTCCCCCGAAAGAAGGGGTCATCCAACCAAAATGCTGCATAATAATCGTGGTGAAGTGCAATTTTATAAAGCATTCTGTGTACTGGCATCACTTCCAGACTCTATGTATCTACAAAGGTTTCATAAAACCATTTCTTTCTCTGCATTGTGTCCCCAGTTATAACCCTCCATCAGCAGGCAGAGAAATCTGAATGAAATTATCTGGAGATTATCTCAGTGACACATTGGGTGGCACACCAGTTGCTCTCACTAGATCATGGATTTTGCTTGCAGAATCGAGACAAATTGAACAGTTTTAAAATATGACGAGCGAGATTAAATAAGAGGAGACGGGGAGCCTGTTAAGTAAATGTGTCAGTGTATCACGTCTTTGGCACATCTCGCTAAATGAGATCTCTTCATGAATCGTTAGTTGTGATATGGAATGCTTTGGTAAACATGGAAATATGTTTTCTGAATGTGTGCTAATTAGCAGAGGGCTTGCAGTGAGGAGACTGGAGCAGGGGGGAAATGTCTAAGATAAAACATGTTAGGCTTTCAGACACAGGGACTTAAAGGAGAACTACAATTTGGGCCACCATTATCAGTGTGCCTAAAGAATGTCAGAGATATGTTCATATAGTATTCCTTTGTTTGAAATGTAAACTCTAGGAGGATCCGTACAGAGGGTATGCACAAGTCAAACATGCATTTTGTATTTAAAAGCCCAGGCTACATTCTTATTAATCGACACTGTCTCTAGACTGAATACTCACCTTCAATCTGGAGATGTACCCAGGGCTGGATTTACTCTCCCTGCTGCCCCAAGGCCAGGTTCCTCAATGCGTCCGCCTCTATGCAGGCTGCATACAAGTGATCTTGGCGACATCGCCGAGATCACTTGTACAAAATAAGCGTTGGCTTCCCCGCTGTACATTTAGCTCTGCTTGCCCAATGCAGGGCTAAATGTAGAAAACAACTACCCACCATGCATGTCTCGGGCGTCGGGAGATAGGAATTCAACCCCCCTGCTGCCCCTCTTCTCACTGCTGCTCCAAGACCGGGCCTCAGTTGGCCTTGTGGGAAATCCAGCCCTGGATGTACCCTAAGTACCTCCTCTATGCCTCAAGAAACATCTTGAAGCAAAGAGGAGGTGCTGTCGGGTACATCTCCAATCTTTTGGGTTGAATCATGCCCAGTGTCACTCAACCTGAAGACCGAGGACTGTAATGTGAGTGCATGACGTCATGGACCCAACCCCTAATGGGGCATAACCACAGCATAACCACGCCTTAATTTACAATGTACTGCTACAGAAAGCAGCCATCAGCGCCCAACTCAGAAAAGAGGTGAAGAAGCAGGAGACTCTGCAACATCACATGACTGGTCTAAAGACTTTGACAAAGGCAAGTATATAAAAAAAATAGCATAATGAAGAAGACGCTCAGCCTGCAATACTCACCTTCAAACTGGAAATGTACCCCAAAGCACCTTTGCCTCAAGACGTACTCAGTCTTTTGGACAGATAATGACTCGCGTGATGCAACCCAGAAGACTAAGAGCTGTACTGTGAGTGCAGGATGTTATGAGCCCAACCCCTAATGGGGCATAACCACAATGTGCTGGTCCAGAGCTTTCAGCAGCCTTCAGCACCTGAGTCGAAAAAGAGCGGAAGAGGCATTGGACCTCTGTGATATCATATGACTGGCCTAAAAACTTCAGCAAAGGCTTGTATAAACAAACGTATAGCATAATGAAAAGAATCTCAGGCTTTAATACTCACCTTCAATCAGGAGATGTGTCCTCCAGCATCCCCTCAAGATCTTCTCAGTCTTCTGCATAAATAATGACCAGCAAGATTCAACCTAGATGAGTACAGGGTGTCATGGGCCCAGCCCCTAATGGGGCAACACTACAACACCCTTCATTTGCAATGCACTGGCACAGAGTGCGGCTGTCAGAGCCAAGTCTGGAAAATAGGCGAAGAGGCAGAGGATTTTGCTGCATCACATGACCGGCCTGAAGACCTCAGAAAAGGTCATTTCCAAAACGTTTTTTCTTTGTATAGAATGAGGAAGGATTAGATCCTCTGTTAGGTTGTAACTGATTTGTTTATCGTTGTCTAGGGCACATGGCAGGAAGTAGAGAAAACATCCCCAAGTGTGCAGGAAGTCCGCCCCCGATAATTCTCAACAGGGCAGGTGTACTTTTTGAGAGGATCTCTTTGTTGAATTTTGGGTATTTCAGAATTTTGTTTCCCATATATCGTTCTTTCCATTTCTGTTCCAATTGTTTGTATTTGATCGATATTTACATACTGTCACTTTACAATTTTAATTTTACAATTTAACAATTTAATTTTTTTTAGTATCTTCTTTTTTTTTTCATTCTTTCTAAGGAAAAAAAGTAAACAAGAAAAAATGTAATTTGAAAAAAAGTTTATAATTAAAAAAATTAAAGTTTAGAAAAAGTTCAAACATTTAAAAATTTCTCGGGACAGGGACAGGTCTCGGATTCAAAATCAGCTTCCATAGCCCTCAGGAGCCATTTCTAGCCCATTACATCCCTTATAAACCATAAAAAAACTTAATGTAACCTTTTGCATTCATTTCTTGTAAAAAGTATTTTTTTTAAAATCAAATAAATAAAATTCTCAATTTATCTCATCCCTACTGGACAATAATACAGATCCAAAATATTTCCATCATTACACAACCTTAGTTTTTATAGATCTTGTGTTCTGAAGGTTTTATAAAATGTAACATATGTATTTACGACCTTCATTGAAAGCCCTTTTGTATGAGCCAGTTCCTGAAAGCTCTAGGACACTGTGTATGTGCAGCGGCCCCGTGACCACGTCTGTACCACAGTAATGTAATCAGTGTCATCTTTAAACAAATCTCCTATAATTAGCTGTGATATTATTATAAACCGTCCTACAAGTGAAATAAATAGTCCTCCGTAAGCAGTATTATCTTGTGCAGTGAGCTATGCATGATTTTTTTTTTACGGCCGGATTGAAGGGTTTATGTCATCAAACAATGGTATTTACACAGCTCTCTGCAATATGGAATTATTCTGCTATTGTTTATTGCTAGAATGGGTTATCGGTACACATCTACATTCAGTAATGCTCTTCTACTGTAATAATTCGGATGTAAAGGCTAAAGGCCCTTTTAGTTCACATGTCTGAGTAGCATGTTATTTTATTTTTTTTCCTTCCTTGAACTGGTGCTTTGCCCATGCAGATCAAATCTACAGGTACACTTCTACGCTCACCCGACTGTCTCCCCACCACCATTAGGTCACCAGAACAGAAGACAACTAGCCAATACTTTTGAATATGCAACAGTATGTGACTCACTTCCCCTACTCCCGCTTGGTAAGGGTTGCCAGGGTCACATTTTCCTCCTCGTGCCCCCAGTTGTGTACCGGACCCCAGTTTAATGGCCGAAGTTGCTGCTAGGCACCTTTCCTGGTTCTGCAGAATACATTAGCTTGAAGGCCTTCCTGAGTGGACAGATCTTCAGTAACCAATGGCTGCATAGTTCATGTGTTGATGTCACTTGGCAGCCAAAGGATACTGAGGTAACAGCTACGATAAATGTAGGGGGGCACAGGCCACCATTAGAGGGGGACATTTCTCCTCCCAGTAAATGCCAATGTAAGGGGACATGCTTCCAGTAACCATAATGTAGGAATGCCTGCTTCATATGACCACCAAAGTAAATGGGCATGCTTACACTGACCACCAATAGAGGTGGACATTCATCCTCATACTGAACACCAGTGTAAAGGGACATGCTTGCACTAACCACTAATGTAAAGAGGCATGCTTCCAATGACCACCAATAGAGGGGAAAAGCCTTTCCTCCCACTGAACACCAGTGTAAGTGGGGTATAATTCCACTACCCACTAATGTAATGAAAAATTCTTCCAATGACCACAAATATAAAGGGGCATGCTTCCACTGACCACCAATGTAAACAAGCATGCTTCCACTGACCACCAATAGAGGGGAAAAGCCTTCCTCCCACTGTACACCAGTGTTAGGGGGGTATGATTCCACTACTGAATAATCTAAAGACCAATTATTTCAATGACCACCAATATAAAGAAGCATGTTTCCACTTACTACCAATAGAGGGGGCCATTCTTCCTCCCGCAGAACACCAGTGTAAGGGGACATGCTTCCATCAACCACTAACCTAAAGGGGCATTCTTCCAATGACCACCAGTATAAATGTGTTTGCTTCTACTGACCATAATGTAAAGCAGCATTTTTCAACTAACCACCAATGTAAAGGAGCAATGGTCCAATGAGCCCTATCATAAGGGGCATGCTTCCACTGACCAACAATGTAAAAAGATATGTTTTCCCTGACCATGCTTCCACTGACCATCAATGTAAAGGGGCATTCAGTGTATGACTCCTATCATAAAGGGGCATGCCTCAATGTAACAAGCATGCTTCCAATTATCCCTCTTGTAAAGGGCTATGCCTCCAGCAACCATGAATCTAAAGGAGAATACTTCCACCGACCACAAATGTAAGGTGGCATACTTCCACTGACCACCAATGTAAAAGGGTATGTTTTTACTGACCATGCTCCTATTGATCAACAATGTAAAGATGCGCGCTTCCACTGCCACCATTGTAAGAGTACATGATTTAACAGTGAAAGCATGTCCCCTATGATGATGCTAAGTATGAGGAGTGCCCCCTTATGTGAGTGGTCAGTAGGAGGAAAAAAAATGCCTCCTTAGAAAGTGCCCTTAAGCACTGACCTATGAGTGCCAATATGGCACACACATCACTAGTTCTACAGTGAATAGTATACATAACATTACTAGATTTTGGTTAAATAGAATGCTTTTCTATAGATACCTGTACATTAGAATTAAAGACATTCGGATGTAAAGAAAAGGGAGTCAAAAGCAAAAGAGACTCAGTCAAAGGTAACGGGCCATAAGAGAAATGTGGAGGCTTACTTCAGTTTCTGGTAATGTTGGTTGTCTGGCAGTCATAACAGTCAGGTGACTATAATTTTTTGGAGGAAGCTCTCTTTTGTTGTCTCATGACAGGTCTTCTTTAAGACCTAGATGCTTAAAGAAAGAGAGAGAGAAATCTACGGTGAAGCAGATAGACGCTACCAGTAGGCACGATATACCGCCTCCACCCCTCCGTCTGCCATTGCTCCAAGCACTTCTGTTATTATTATTATTAGTATCTGCTTCTGATTCCCATGTGTTTACATTTTAATTGGACACATCTTTTTTTAATCCATTATGTATTCATTGTTATTGCTATTTAGTTCCGAAAATTATTTTTTGTATTAACATGAAAAATATTGATGTGATTAAAACGACTCCCCGACCGGGGTGTTTATTGCCGCTCAGAATCAGTTCATCCGGCAGTAGTGAAGTAGCAATGGGCAGCGTCTACCTTGTGTGTGAGGGAACCCAGCTTCTCCAGTAATGTGGACGGGATCACATGATGTACCCGTGGGTAAAGTGCATCTCAACACACAAAAAAGTCATATATTGCAGCTTTCCAGGCTTTAGATGTGGTGGCTGCATTAGATTTCAGTTTTATCCCCTTTATTTTCACCTGGTGATCCAACCATTAACCCACTCCCTGTCCTAGGGCGACAGCATTCACTCAATGCACTGTATCTACGGAGGAATGGTGTTGTCACCCTACAACAGGACTAACGAACACACGCCATCCTCTTCTCCATAAGATATGGTGGTTCACAGAAAAGAACTGCTGAATTTGTATTGAGGAGCGCCTAGTGTCGTTTTGAAATGTTAATTGTTCAGGACCATCAGATACAGCCAATGCGCCTGGGAGGAAAGGCCTCCTCCTTCTTCAGGGCTCGAGCAATGGATGTTAATGCAATGTTGATGAATTGCTCTAGAGCGCTTGATTAAAACTAGCATTTCCTAACGGCACTAAGAGCGGCCTTCCTGATCTCGAGAGAAGCCAAGGCTGAAGCTAATGCATCTGCCTAACAGCCAGGGCACTAGCCCTCCTATTTATCTTGTGGCAGGTCGTCCTCACAGGTGAAACCGCTGTCACCGGGACAGAAAGTAAGGGAAACCATCTGCACACCATCTGCATGGAATTTGCTTGTTCTCCGTGTATTTTGGCAATTGGTTCAATTGACCCAAGATGGCTGCATCACCTTCTAAGCACTTTAGGTCCCCAAAAACAAAAGGTCTATAGAAATACAAATGTAAATAAATGTATGATCGTATAGGTTAAAGCGGACCTTCTATGGAAAATGGATGGTTCACTTGATTGCCACCCCCTGCCCCTCAAACACAAATGGCTTTAAAGGAATGGAATCTGAAAGTAGACCTTCCATGAAAACAGAAGGTCCTCTCTTTTTGGTCAGTTCTACCCTGCCCCACCAACGCAAAGCCCTTGATCAAGAAACCCTCTCCTCCCCACAAATAATAACACAACCTACATCAGTCCCAGCTTGACATCACCATGCCTCCCCGCAAAGCTGGACACTAGATGCACTATTGTAATGGGCCAGTGCTGGTCCATTGTGAGGATATTTATTTGGGGGGGAACAGTTTCTTGATTAATAGCTTTGGGTTGGTGGGGTGGGGGGCTGATATTTATTTGGGGGGAACAGTTTCTTGATCAATGGCTTTGGGTTGGTGGGGTGGTGGGCTGACAAAATAAAAAGCTGACCTTCCTTTTTTCATGGAAGGTCCGCTTTAAGATTACATCTCCTGTTTCAGTCAAGCTTCTCTTTGCTTTATTCTGCGGCATAAAACTGGGAACGTCTTCTGCCACTGCTGCTTTCCAAAACAGACCTGGAACTCGCAGCCCAGCTCGGCTGCCAGGAAAGATGTTCCGGACTAGATATGATTAAATTATTCATTCTGAATTTCATTTACCATGCTGCGTGCAGTTACCCACATTCGGAGCCGTGTGCCAACAGAGAATGTTCCTTTTGGAAGGGCTTGATTTTGAATGATAAAAATGGCTCATGATCCTCGCAGTTGAAATGGATACAACAAAAACAATTCATCCCACGGCTTGTAAACAACGTACAGAATCGAGAAGTAATAGCCCGTAATAAAGACTCCATGGACACAGCTGCGACACGAAGGAGAAGGTCTTTCTAATAGGAACATCTTACTGAATTTCATCAGACTTAGACCCCGTTCACATGTAGCGATATACCTTTGCAGCGGCCGGGATAGCGCGACTTTCGGGGCGACGTTCCAGCGACGATCCAGCGACGGTAGCGCGACCTTCTCCGTCGGGCTCCATAGAAAAAAAGCAAAATCCGCCGAAAAAAGCGTCCGGTAGAAGCGTCTTTCGACCGTGACGAGCGACGCGCGACATGGAGTTAAGACAGCTCCATTGAATAGCATTGGCCGGCAACTTCTCGCGATATCGTGCGGCAAAAATGCGCGATATCGCGGCGGAAATCGCGCGACAAGTCGCTATATGTGAACGGGGCCTAACAGTGGGGCAAAAAAGTATTTAGTCAGCCACCAATTGTGCAAGTTCTCCCACTTAAAAAGATGAGAGAGGCCTGTAATTGGCATCATAGGTAGACCTCAACTATGAGAGACAAAGTGAGAAAACAAATCCAGACAAATCACATTGGCTGATTTGGAACAAATTTATTTGCAAATTATGGTGGGAAATAAGTATTTGGTCACCTACAAACAAGCAAGAGTTCTGGCTCTCACAGACCTGTACCTTCTTCTTTAAGAGGCTCCTCTGTCCTGCACTCATTACCTGTATCAATGGCACCTGTTTGAACTTGTTATCAGTATAAAAGACACCTGTCCACAACCTCAAACAGTCACACTCCAAACTCCACTATGGTGAAGACCAAAGAGCTGTCGAAGGACACCAGAAACAAAATTGTAGACCTGCACCAGGCTGGGAAGACTGAATCTGCAATAGGCAAGCAGCTTGGTGTGAACAAATCAACTGTTGGAGCAATAATTAGAAAATGGAAGACATACAAGACCACTGATAATCTCCCTTGATCTGGGGCTATTTATTCGAAGGCAACTCGATACTCTTACCCCTTTACAAAACATTGGTTGGGCCGCATCTGGAGGATACGGTTCAGTTTTGGTCCCCAATTAATAGAAGGGATGTCCAAGAATTGGAAAGGATCCAGCAAAGGGCAATAAGGTTAATTAGGGGTCCATAGGACCTCAGCTATGAGTAATGACTAAGTAATGCCTTACAGAGGCAGGCAACTCCGGCCCTTCAGCTGTTGTGGAACTACAAGTTCCATGAGGCATTGCCACAGGCATGACTCCAAGAGGCAGAGGGATCCTGGGATTAGTAGTTTCTTTGCAGCTGGAGGGCTGAAGTTGCCCACTCCTGGCATAAGAGGATACATTATCACTATCTATAAATGAATCAATGGTGACTGTAAGGGTGGAAACAACTTGATTAATCTGAGGTCCCAGAAGGAGACGCATGGGCCCATTTTAAGGTTAGAGGAAAGGAGATTTAATCTGAAAAATTTTGGAGGGGGTTCTTTACAGTCAGAGCAGCTGAAAAGTGGAACTTCCTTCCCCATGCAGTGGTAACAGCTGGAAGCATGGACAAATTTCCAAAACCTTCTAGATGTCTTCTCGATGGGGACAACATACAGGAATATGTACTGTACACTCAGACTAGTTAAAACCAATCACCGGGCAAACAAAAAAGTACCCTTGCAGTGGGGCTACCCTACCCCTGAACTGCAAGGGTTAATGCTTGTTTTTTTTCTAGGGGCTGATCCACGTTCCCCTGGTGGTTGACACCCTCCTCTTCTCTGCTCCAACCGGTGGAATGTCCCTCGCCGTTCTCACATCTAAAGCAGGTTTATGGAATCTGCATTAGATGTGATGATGTCATCTGTCCTTAGACCACCAGAGCCCAGGGGAGACGGGGCTTCTGGGACCAGTCTAGCAGCTTGAAGGGAGCTGGGGGGGGGGATCATGTAAGTAAATCTACTTTACTCCAACCTCTATGCAAAGATGAGCACTGAACACTTACGGTATGGGGGTAGTGCCACTGCAATGGTTCTTCTTTTATTTGCCCAGACATGGGCTTTATCCTAATAAGACACACACATGGTATTGGACTGGATGGTTCTGGGTATTTTTCCAACCTTCTCTACTACAGTTTGTGCAGTAACTATGCCACTGCAATGGTTCTAATGAGGGTAGTGCCACTGCAATGGTTCCTCTTTTGTTTGCCTGGAGATGCGCTTTATCGTAATCAGACAAACACATGGTATTGGACTGGATGGTTCTGGGTCTTTTTCCAACCTTATCTACTACAGTATGTGCAGTAACTTTGCCATTGCAATGGTTCCTCTTTTGTTTACGTGAAGATGGGCTTTATCCTAATCAGACACACACATAGTATTGGACTGGATGGTTCTGGGTATTTTCCCAACCTTATCTACTACAGTATGTGGTGTAACTGTGCCACTACAATGGTTCTAATGAGTGTAGTGCCACTGCAATGGTTCCTCTTTTGTTTGCCCGCAGATGGACTTTATCCTAATCAGACACACACATGATATTGGACTGGATGGTTCTGGGTCTTTTTCCAACCTTATCTATTACAGTATGTGCAGTAACTATGCAGCTGGTCACATAAATGTTACAGGTACAAGATGTGAAAAGGTAAACTTGGGCTATAAGAAATGATCATTTGTAAAGCCCATTTTCCTGCGGTTCTCTGGATAGAGTGGGAATTTTTCAGCCGGGCGTCCTTAACTGTTTAACTGCCGAATAAATTAAATCCGAAAGAAATGCCCTCAGGGCTCTTTCAAAGCCTGAAATGAGACAGCCTGACTGACGGAAAAGCTTTACAAACGGGCAAAACAGAATCGTTCACAAACCTCCGCGCATTCGTAGAGTTGTTTTCAGAAAGGGCAATCTGAATAGTAGTGACTACAGAACAGAGTTTTTAATGGGATAGAGTCGGTTATTATATTGGGGGACATGCTTTACTAGCTATAATATTGAATTCTGCATTGAACAATTCATCACAAGCTGGCATTGTGGCCGAGCCAACAGCTGATTTATCCCTAGAACGCCTGATATTGAAAATACATTATCTTCCCAGCATCCAGCCAATAATATATATTCCCAAATTGTGCCTCTAGTGACACTGCTTTTCCCCAGGTCCCCCTACAAATGTACATACATAGATCAGCACATTCCTATTGCTAAGTATCTGTTTTCTACATTAGGCACAACATGCAGCTCTTGGCTATCACCATGTCATGTTTGAGATGTAAGTGTATAAACTCAAGTGCGTTCGGTTTATGATTGGCTATGTACTTTCTTGCGTCATTATGGTACTGGGTGGCTTCAGGGCAGGGAAGGACTAGTATAGGGGGCAAGAGGACATTTGCTCCTCAAGCCAGTATTAATAAGATGGCCTGTTGGTGAAGTATTTTTCACTCTGGGCCATCAGCCTATTTAGACCTCAATCACAACAGGACCTGCAGCAAGTGACACATTCTGGGCATTATATAGCTACCTTGTTCTTAAAGTCTTCCAGCATCAACCCCTTTAGAGCTCTAAGATGTCATGTGACCAGATGGCGAGAATTGCAAAGGAAGCTGATGCTGGAAAAATTGTTCTCCAATGTGAAGGTGTGTCACAACAAACCATGTCTTTTAGGAAGGCTCAACTTTTGCCATGTCCACCAGTCAATGAGGCACTATGGAACACCATGGAAGTGGAAGCTGGAAAACTGGTTCTCTAAGACAAAGGTTCCTATTTCCCCATGCTTCAGGGTCATAAATATGTGGAAGTTGTGAAGGTTTGTCACAACAAATCATGTCTTTTAGGAAGGCTCAACTTTTGCCATGTCCACCAATCAATGAGGCACCATGGAACACCATGGAGGCTGATGCTGGAAAATTGGTTCTCCAGGCCAAAGGTTCCTAGTCCCCACCCCCTCCATACTTCAGGGTCATAAATAGGAAAATGTGAGGGTGTGTCACAACAAACCATGTCTTTTAGGAAGTCTCAACTTTCACCATGTCCACCACTCAATGAGGCACCATGGAACAACATGGAAGTGGAAGCTGGAAAACTGGTTCTCCAAGACAAAGGTTCCTAGTCCTCCCATGCTTCAGGGTCATAAATATGTGGAAGTTGTGAACGTGTGTCACAACAAACCATGTCCTTTAAGAAGGCTCAACTTTTACCATGTCCACCATTCAATGAGACACCATGGAACACTTCACATGCTACATATTTTGTATTTCACAGAAATCTGTCCCTAACATTAAAGGGCCCCCCATTCTCAAGGTTCCTAGTTCCCCCAGGGTCATAAATATATGAGTTTTCTGATCTCCACTTGTGTTATAAAATGTAATATATCAGAATTAATAGCTACACAAGCCGTTTTGTAATTTAACGTTATGAAAATGATTCCTTCTGCTGCAATCTGCAATTTCCAAAACTGTCAAAAAATGTGATTCAATATAGCACCATGGAGGCATTCTGTACACTCTCAGTGTACCCCACAAATGTTGTTTCCTACTTCTGTGATTGGCTCACTAATTTTCTCAGAAGTCTGCACCAGTCTGCATAAGGGACACATACCAATGCATGTTGACTCCCCACCGCCAATGCGCACTAACACATGCATGCCAACATGGTATGCATGTGTTAGTGCATGCATGCCAACATGGGCACGCAAATGCAGGGCCGGATTAACATAGGGACTACTGCAGCACCAGCTCCAGGACCATCACTGAAAATAAGCCCGGCCAACCGAAGGCAATCCGGCCGGCTGGGCTGAACACAATCAGGCAGAGGCCCTGGCGGCTCTCATATCAGGCATATGAGGAGGCTGCTCATTGGGGCATCGCAGGGCCTCAAAGAGGAGTGAGTTGCCACCTAATTAGAGAGCTGCCTCTGCTGCTTCCTGTCCATCCTAATCCGGCCCTGTGCACATGACTATGCAACCATCCATAGCCATAAAGCTAGCAATTGGCATGTGCATGCAACACGATGCATGCGGACAGGACCGGCCATGCCGCTGGCAGTACAGAAGATACTAGCGGTACTGTAAAAGGAACCAAAGACTTTGTGAGCAGCATGGAACCTTCTAGTATATATGACACGGAGGCCGCAGCCACACCCAGGCGAGCAAGGAGGAAGTAGGGCAGTGGAAAAGCTTAATAAAAAGTATTTAAAAAAAAAAAAGGTAAAATACTCACATTTTTCTAATGGATAGGAAGAAAGGAATGCAACGAGCCAAGATGAAAAGTTCGGCTTTAACCACTCTTACCGTAAAGAATCCTTCTCTAGGAAGGACTTGGGGACTACAAGAACTGCAGAAATGACCAATAAGAAGTTTTAGTTCAGATCGCAATCCATATTTAACTCTTTCTTTCAACCGGAACCCCCTATGATCTAATTCCCAGCGTGACTGATGAAAATAAATCAGCATTCCAGTTTGCCGGAACCCATACCTTACCCATAATCCTCTCCTCCACCCGGGCAGGCGAGGCGTTTATTGCTTGTCCTTGCGCCGAAATGAAAACCGCTAATCATCTTCCCCTCAAACGCATTAAACTAATTTGTAGCGTGCCCGTGTAAATTATTTACTTTTCAGTCACATAATCATATTTCCGAAGCAGATAGAGTGAATTTATAAGCCGCGGCGTGGGAGAACTATCAATCACCGCTAAGCATCATTATTCATATACAGGACAGGAAAAAGAGAGATGGAGAGAGAGACCGCATCTGCGTCTCGTGAAAATCCCCTGAACAGGATCAGCAAACTGAGCCGGGGAAAAAAAAAAGGTTACTTCTTCCAGCAAAGTAATACAAAATGAGAAACCTTTGATATGCAGCAGGTTGAGGAGGCTCGTGTCAGCATCCAGCAGCAGGGTGCGGCCTCGCTCTACCGTGACGTTGTCGCCATCTAATGGCGGATGGCCAGAAGGCCAACTGGAATTCCGAGACCAAAGGCTGCAGAAGTGATAAGGTGCATCCTCTCCCTGAAAAGAGAACAAAGGGGACGTATTAAACACGGCGTGATCTTATAATATACGAGAAACATAAACAACAAAAACAATAAGAGAATGTAAACTTACTGAACTTGATACAATGTGCATACTCATATAGCATATACTGTTTCCATTTACATAGATTTCCATTGTGTGTATATTATATATATATATATATGTTAGAGAGATAACTAACAGTATACTTGTAATGAATAGCAATGAGCAAAACTGAGAGTTTTAATTTCCCTGAAACTTCTGCAAAAAATAGGAGACTTGAGCAAAATGTTGTCATTTTGGTGAAATACATTGGAGTTTATGGAAAAGACATAATTAAAGAGGTTTTTGGTGATCGCTGAACTCCAGAGTTCTGTGTATTCTTTTTGAATCTTGGTGAGCTTTGTGTATCACTCCAGATCTGAGCAGTAATCCAGTGTGAGACTTGGAGCTTCCTGTAATAAAGACCGGTCACTGCTGCTCCCTTTCCTTGTGCAGGGTGACTGGTCTTGTCTCCGCCCCCTCCTGTAATTTTCTACTACAGCTCTTCTCTGTGCACAGGCTATGTACACTGTACACTGTTACACTGATATCACTGTTACTCTTACAAGGTAATATCTTAGTTTGCAAAGGCATTCGGTGCACACAAAGTGGATTTATACCCTGTGTGACATATATTTGAATAAAAAATGTTGCACTATCTATCTATCTATCTATCTATCTATCTATCTATCTATCTCTCTCTCTCTCTCTCTCTCTCTCTCTCTCTATCTCTCGATCTATCTATCTCTGTCTGTCTGTCTGTCTGTCTGTCTATCTATCTATCTATCTATCTATCTATCTCTCTCTCTCTCTCTCTCTCTCTCTCTCTCTCTCTCTCTCTCTCTCTCTCTCTCTCTCTCTCTCTCTCTCTCTCTCTCTCTCTCTCTCTCTCTCTCTCTCTCTCTCTCTCTCTCTCTCTCTCTCTCTCTCTCTCTCTCTCTCTCTCTCTCTCTCTCTCTCTCTCTCTCTCTCTCTCTCTCTCTCTCTCTCTCTCTCTCTCTCTCTCTCTCTCTCTCTCTCTCTCTCTCTCTCTCTCTCTCTCTCTCTCTCTCTCTCTCTCTCTCTCTCTCTCTCTCTCTCTCTCTCTCTCTCTCTCTCTCTCTCTCTCTCTCTCTCTCTCTCTCTCTCTCTCTCTCTCTCTCTCTCTCTCTCTCTCTCTCTCTCTCTCTCTCTCTCTCTCTCTCTCTCTCTCTCTCTCTCTCTCTCTCTCTCTCTCTCTCTCTCTCTCTCTCTCTCTCTCTCTCTCTCTCTCTCTCTCTCTCTCTCTCTCTCTCTCTCTCTCTCTCTCTCTCTCTCTCTCTCTCTCTCTCTCTCTCTCTCTCTCTCTCTCTCTCTCTCTCTCTCTCTCTCTCTCTCTCTCTCTCTCTCTCTCTCTCTCTCTCTCTCTCTCTCTCTCTCTCTCTCTCTCTCTCTCTCTCTCTCTCTCTCTCTCTCTCTCTCTCTCTCTCTCTCTCTCTCTCTCTCTCTCTCTCTCTCTCTCTCTCTCTCTCTCTCTCTCTCTCTCTCTCTCTCTCTCTCTCTCTCTCTCTCTCTCTCTCTCTCTCTCTCTCTCTCTCTCTCTCTCTCTCTCTCTCTCTCTCTCTCTCTCTCTCTCTCTCTCTCTCTCTCTCTCTCTCTCTCTCTCTCTCTCTCTCTCTCTCTCTCTCTCTCTCTCTCTCTCTCTCTCTCTCTCTCTCTCTCTCTCTCTCTCTCTCTCTCTCTCTCTCTCTCTCTCTCTCTCTCTCTCTCTCTCTCTCTCTCTCTCTCTCTCTCTCTCTCTCTCTCTCTCTCTCTCTCTCTCTCTCTCTCTCTCTCTCTCTCTCTCTCTCTCTCTCTCTCTCTCTCTCTCTCTCTCTCTCTCTCTCTCTCTCTCTCTCTCTCTCTCTCTCTCTCTCTCTCTCTCTCTCTCTCTCTCTCTCTCTCTCTCTCTCTCTCTCTCTCTCTCTCTCTCTCTCTCTCTCTCTCTCTCTCTCTCTCTCTCTCTCTCTCTCTCTCTCTCTCTCTCTCTCTCTCTCTCTCTCTCTCTCTCTCTCTCTCTCTCTCTCTCTCTCTCTCTCTCTCTCTCTCTCTCTCTCTCTCTCTCTCTCTCTCTCTCTCTCTCTCTCTCTCTCTCTCTCTCTCTCTCTCTCTCTCTCTCTCTCTCTCTCTCTCTCTCTCTCTCTCTCTCTCTCTCTCTCTCTCTCTCTCTCTCTCTCTCTCTCTCTCTCTCTCTCTCTCTCTCTCTCTCTCTCTCTCTCTCTCTCTCTCTCTCTCTCTCTCTCTCTCTCTCTCTCTCTCTCTCTCTCTCTCTATCTCTCGATCTATCTATCTCTGTCTGTCTGTCTGTCTGTCTGTCTATCTATCTATCTATCTATCTATCTATCAATCATCTATCTAGTCTTCCATCATTGGTCCATTGATATAATCTGGGGTGCAGCAGGAACAATTGGTCCTTCACCTGATCTGTTTTCTGCTCTGACACTCACAAAGCTGCACTTTCTCTCCCACATTGACAGATTGTCATTTAGCCATCAAACAATAAGCGAGTGTTCGCGTTGGCGGCAGGTTATTGTTCCACGTGGCGGAATGCGGAGTCCATGTCCCCATATTAGAGACCCGTCACTTCAGACATTTCTTCTCTCTGATCACTTGTACGGGGAGAATCCTCTGTAACCCTTTCAGTTCCATCATCTGACGGGGGACCCGAAGCCGATGGAAAAAGAAGTAATCTTTTTCACTTTTATATCACAAAACTCCAAAGATTTCTTTTATTTCCCCCCTTTTTTTTTTGCCATCTGCCTGTAATTATTCCTAATGCTCGGCCACCATCTTCCTACAACAATGGAAATAATTACGTCCTGGAGGGCAGATAAGAAAGATACACGGATAAACAAAAGTTAATTACATTTTGCTCAGGGAAACAAGCAACTTTCCTAATAAAGAAGCAATTAGGGAGGGAGACGCATCACTTATCATTAAAAAAAAATGAGATTTTTTCCGTCCTGCGTTCGCTTTTAGCGCATTTCAATATAGTCGCCACAGGTAGCGGCTTGTCGTGTAAAATGATCTAAATGCAAGGTACGGCCTATCACACCTGTAATATATGTATACATTGTATCTCATAAGACTTCCCTGGATCTTTGTGATCCTGTATGACAGAGGAGCTTACCACCCATCATTAAATATATAGACTGCGTATTGCGTTATGATTGGCTGCTGACCATTTCCCCTCCCCCACATGAGGTATGCCGAGGGCAATGGTAACCCAGAATGTGGGTGGTCAGAGCGTGATAATGTTTCCCACTTCAACCATTGATTTCAATCATCAAATGGATCCTGACCTCCCAGGAGGTGATAATGAGCCCATCTGGCAGTTGGAGGTACTCATTAAAACAGCGTGCTCAGGCAACTATCTTCCGGACCATTACTATAAATGCCAGTCCATGCCATCAGAAGCCAGCTTATCTCAAACACCCAGGCAAGCCAAATGTCTATTGACTAATCAGAAATGAACATTTGTAAGAATATGAATTTCTTCACTTAATAATAGTGCAGCCTTATGGATAGCTGTGTTTGTTGTTATGTGCTTGTATTTTCTCCCTGTCAGAGAAGAAATGGCGGCCCTGTGTCAAGCTGTAAGGACCCTATACAGGACCTGTCTTATGTCTAAGCTCAGGGCTGATAAATGACTGTCAGTTTGGGCTGCTGGAGGAATGTAACAGTAATCAATAAATATAGACAACATGACAACAACTTTGTTATAATGCATATATACATACAACATATGACTATATTTTTTGAGTGTCTACTATCAGCAAATAGCTCAGTCAGTGGGCAGAGGTCTTATACTTGTGCTTGAACAGGGAGAGAATACAATACATTTTTTTTAAAAATCAAGTCATCTCGGAGAAGTAAGGGTGTAGTATTATAAACATTCAAGTAAGAATATGAATTTCCTTGCTTAGGTTGCAATAATAGTGCAGCCTTAGGGATGGTTGTGTTTGCTGTAATTTATTTGTATTTCCTCCCTGTTAGAGAAGAAATGGCGGCCCTGTGTCAGGCTGAAAGTTCCCAAAGGCGGGACTAGGGTTGCCACCTGTCCAGGATTCACCCGGACAGTCTGGGTTTTGAATGCTGTGTCCGGGTTTCATGGCAGCTGAAACCCGGACACAAGATGTCAGGCAGACGGGGGCAACCAAAATTAAGATAGGGGCTACTGCGCCCCCCACTGAAAATAGTCCCGACTGTGATATTTACATATGAATGGGCGGAGCTATTTACATATGCATAAGCCACAATTCATTCTCCCTCAAACAATTTCCGTGCGTCGCTAGAGTGTTCGGGTTTCGCTGGAAGAAAAGGTGGCAACCCTAGGCGGGACCTGTCTCCTGTCTAAGTTCAGGGCTGATAACTGGCACACTGTTTGGGCTGCTGGAGGAATGTAACAGTAATCAATGAACAAAGACTTTGCTGACAACACCTATGTTATAATATGTATATACACTATATTGCCAAAAGTATTGGGACGCCTTTACACGCACATGAACTTTAATGACATCCCAGTCTTAGTCCGTAGGGTTCAGTATTGGGTTGGCTCCGCCCTTTACCGCTATAACAGCTTCAACTCTTCTGGGAAGGCGTCCACAAGGTTTAGGAGTGTGTCTATGGGAATGTTTGACCATTTGTGAGGTCAGGTACTGATGTTGGAGGAGAAGGCTGGGCTTGCAGTCTCCACTCTAATTCATCCCAAAGGTTTTCTATGGGGTTGAGGTCAGAACTCTGTGCAGGCCAGTCAAGTTCCTCCACCCCAAACTCCCCCATCCATGTCTTTATGGACCTTGCTTTGTGCACTGGTGCGCAGTCATGTTGGAACGGGAAGGGGCCGTCCCCAAACTGTTCCCATAAAGTTGGGAGCATGAAATTGTCCAAAATGTCTTGGTATGCTGATGCCTTAAGCACTAACTAAGGGGTCAAGCCCAACCCCTGAAAAACAACCCCCACACAATAACCCCCCTCCACCAAACTTTATACTTGGCACAATGCCCTCAGGCATGTTGTAGTTGCTTCCACTTTGTTATAATACCGCTAACAGGTGACCGTGGAATATTTAGTAGCCAGGAAATGTCACGGAACACCTGAATCCAATGATTTGGAGGGGGGTCCCAGTACTTTTGGCAATATAGTGTACATCCCCTTTATATCAGGAGTTGTTGATTAAGGATGTCTTACATCTCTATGGCCACTAGGGGGCGGCACTACAAATCTTTATATGAAATGTAACATTGAACATATGGAAAGTCAAGCATGTGCTCAATTTTAAAGTCACATCAAAAATTACTTTCGTGTAAACCCGAAACTCTAATAACCCCAAATCCACATTCGCGGCGGATATAATATACTCTATTCCAGCAAGCAGGTTGACGATTTAATTTCTCTCTCTGTACAGAGAGAAGAGCGGTGCAGTGATACGCCGATGGCCTTTAGAATATTGATCTCCGGTTAATTATCCTACGAATGTTACCTGTGGCGGCATCACTTGGCAGCTGCCCAACGAGGAGATCGGCACCGCGGCCCTGTGAACTGTGCGAGAGCGAGCGGCTCCCGAACATCAAAGTAACTCTGACCCCGCAGAATCCCCGCGTTGCATGGCGTAGGATTAGATGTGCACAGCTGAGGCTAAATCAATGTACAGGCTGAGCCTTCGGGCGCCCGAATCTGCTTCTCAATCACTCGCCGCCGCCGCCGCTTTCCTGTGACAACCCTCACCTGCCAGTAGCCATTATTATATTCTGCACGCCTCATTGCACCCAGAGTGGATCCGGGGGGCTTGCAGGACGAGGAGATGGGATGATGGCAGGAAATAGGCCAGGCAGTTGGGATTCCCTATCAAAATATAAAAAGGAGCTTCGAAATGTTTTCCGTTGTCGTCTGATCAAGGTCACGACTCTCCCCGCCGGTTGATGCGCCCCTTCTCCATGTACAGGGGGATCAGGTGGTCACATGATTAGGCCATCAGTGATCTTGCTTGGTATCATTGTTATAACAATGTTGCAGCTTAGCATTCATTCTTGACACGTTACACTGCAATGCTTCTTTGTCACGCCATTAGGCAATCAACGCATTGAAAACACGCATTAAAATGCCTCAACGCAGGCGCTGGATTGCAGTTGACTGTAAAAGACGACATTGACGCAAGAACCATTTTGAGACTTTCAAGTCTATCTCCGGGCAAGCAAAATAAAAATAAAAACTTCCCTTGCAATGGTGCTGCCCCTGCACTGCAAGGGTTAGCCTGCTGATGTCTAATATAGGGCCCATAGCCCTGCATTGGACATGAGGACAATGAGGGACAGCCCCAGACCTGTAGTGGGTGGGGGGGAGCTCTGCTCTCTGCACAGGCTATGTGCAACATAGTGATGATGTCACCGCTACTTTTACAAAGGTAATATCCGGGTTTGCAAAGGTGTTTGGTGCACACAAAGTGAATTTATAACCCTTGTGGCTATTGTGGAATATATATTTTAGAAATAAAATTGCCCAGAGCTCAGACTTAAAGGAGATCTATGGGGTTAGGGCTTTTCTCCATAGTTCTCCTAAGGGTAACGGGAGGACACAAACTAGCTCCTCCCATCACCCTAGGCTCAGTATACCGCAAGCATACTGAGACGCCGCAGCCGGAACGGATCCCGACATTGCTGTCGAGATCCACCCAGCTGCGTGATTGTACCCGCCCCGTCCGTTCCGCCAGTCAGCGCTGGAGGATCGGAGCGGGGAGGGGGGAATCCAGCCCCTCCCTTGTCACGGCTCTGTGCCGTGACAGGATCGAGAGGTGAGCGAACGCCGGTATGTGTTCGCTCACTTCCCGATCTACTGAGCCGACCTGTGACAGTCTCATTGTCACAGGTCGGCTAGAACTATGAGGTCAGTGATAAGCACTCCCCTCATAGTTCTCCTTTAAGCAGAAAAAGTTACCTTCATTCATGTGTACTGCATCCCACTGTCATCAAGACATTACTGTGCTTTAAAAGCATGCATTTTGTTACCCCGGCAATGTTTGCCCCCCGCTGCCCCTCTTCTAGGCTGCCATATTTTAACATACTGCCTGTGCGCAGATGTGCTCCAGGTCTCTGCCAGGTATTCAGGGCCTGGCAGAGAACTGTGACACATCTGAACATGCACAAGAGACTCCCGTTCATGCATAGGTTTGCCACCTGTCCAGGATTCACCCGGACAGTCCAGTTTTTGAGTCCTGTGTCCGGGTTTCAGGCCAGCGGACACTTTCAATTCTTTGACAGGAAGACGGAAGAGAGGTGCGGGCCTTTGCTCATAGAAAGGCTGCTGAGGTCCCCAGCAAGCGTGGGACCTTGGCAGCCTTCCTGCGAGCCACAGGCGCCGGCCCGCACATCTTCTTCTACGTCTTTCTGACACCACGCTGCCCGCCTCCAGAGCCCTGGTGAGACACCGCACAGCACTCCTGAGAGCCCACATAGTCCACCTTAGACCCCACACAGCTACTTGAAAGCCCACATAGCCAGTGGCGACTCTAGGAACAATATATAGGGGGGGGCACATAAGATATCACAGTCAAAACTGGGGTGGCACTAATAATTTTCACCACTAAATCATACCACTGAAAAAAACTAAAGAAGTATATATAAATAAGATTACAAAATACGAGAGTACAGACATTCCTCGGTTACCGACTTACCTGCTTTGAGACCACTCGCATTTACGACAGACCGTCGAGCGACCTCCGACCTAGCGTGTCAGCGTCAGTGCGACGTGTCGCAGGCGGAAGTGACGTCCTCCGATCTTCACTACGGGTCCTGGTAAGTATTTTCATTGCCCGATGTACAGTACACTGTTCCTTCCTGTACATCTGCAACGCTATACAGTACTGTACTAATGCAGTACAGTACTGTATAGAGTTCCTCACTTAAAGGAGAACTATGGGGTTAAGCCTTTTCCCCATAGTTCTCCTTACGGTAACCGGAGGACGCTAATTTGTGTCCTCCCGTCACCCTAAGCTCAGTATACAGCGAGCTACAGCTCAAGGTATATTGAGACGCCGCAGCTGAAACGGATCCCGACAATTATGCCTGGATCCGCCCAGCTGCGTGACTGACAGCTGGCTCTGCCTATCTAGAGGCAGAGCCAACTGTACCCGCCCCCTCCCCGTCCGTTCCACCAGTCAGCGTTGGCGGATCAGAGCGGGGGGAATCCAGCCCCTCCCCCTGTCACGGCAGAGAGCTGTGACAGGATCGAGAGGTGAGCGAACGCCGGTATGTGTTCGCTCACCTCCCGATCTACTGAGCCGACCTGTGACAGTCTCATTGTCACAGGTCGGATAGAACTATGAGGTGAGTGAAAAGCACCCGCCTCATAGTTCTCCATTAATGACCAATTCGTTTAACAACCTGGTCGTAGGAACGGAACTCGGTCGTTAAGTGAGGAATACCTGTAATGCGGTATGTGATGATACCTTTTTATTGTACTAACCTAATACTTAGAAGACAAGCTTTCAAGAGCTTGACAGGAGCAGCTCTGCGGTCTGCATCCGTCGGAGATGCAAACCGGGTAGCTGCCCCCGCAAGTCGAGCACGCGGTCCGTGACCTTGTGCCCGACTTGTCAGCTGGCAAGAGACAGCAGCCGTACAGTGAAGCTGTACGGCAGCGGCCGTTTTAAAGGGGAATCAGCATGGGGGCACACAGGGGGGCAAGGAATAACCTAGGGGGGGCTGCTGCCCCCCTTGCCCCCTGTAGAGACGCCTATGCACATAGCCCATCTGAGAACCCGCACAGCCCACCTGAGAACCTGCACAGCCTCCTGACAGCCAGTACAGCCCACATGAGAGCCCGCAGAGTCCACCTGAAAGCCAGCACAGCCCTGATAATAGCCCGCACAGGCCACATGAGACCCTGGAGACATCAGGGAGCCACCCCGAAACAAAACATATGTTGCTGGATATTTATTTTGTATTGCTGTATAATGTATTCCTGGAACTTGTAGTCCTCTATAGCCGGTCTCCTTACTCTCACCCTTGGCTGCCTCTCCTCGCTCTCTCCTCTATAGTCTCCAAAAAAGAAAATTGCGGCTCTAGATAGTTTGGATTTCACTTGAAGAAAAGGTGACAACCCTATGCATGCATACAGATGCCACAGGTTTCTGGTATCTGGGGCCTTACAGAGACACCCAATATCTGTGCACATGCAGGATAATCTCTCCCGTGTGTGTGCAGATGTGCCGCAGGTGTCTGCCAGGTCCGGAACACATGACTGAGACCTGCGGCATATTTGCGCATGCATGAGAGACTCCTGCGCATTCACCGATGCCTCTGGATTCTGGGACCTTGCTGAGACCCATGACATTTGTGCACATGTGTGGGAACCTCCCATGTGTGCACAAATCTTCTGTAAGTCTCTGCCAGGTCCTAAATACCTGGCAGAGACCTGCAACATATTTGCACATGTGAGGTAGTATCCCATGCATGTGCACATGCCTCTGGATTCTGGTATTCGGGACCTTGCTGAGACCCACGACATCTGTGCGTATGAGGGGAACCTTCTGCATTTGAGCAGATGTGCTGCAAGTCTCTGCCAAACATTTGGGACCTTAGCAAGGTCCCAGATACCAGCATAGGTGCTGCAATCTCCCATGCATGCACAGATATGCTGCAGGTCTCTACCAGATATTCGGGACCTGACAGAGACCTGCGGCACATCTACACATGCGCAGGGAACCTCCCGCATATGTGCAGATGTGCTGCAAGTCTCTTCCAGGTCCCGAATACCTGGCAGAGAACTGTGACATATTTGCACATGCGAGGGAATATCCTGTGCATATGCACATGCCTCTGGATTCCGGTATCTGGGACCTTGCTGTGACCCTTGACATCTGTACACATGCTCAGGAACCTTCTACACATGCGCAGATGTGCTCCAAGTCTCTTCCAGGTCCGGAATACCTGGCAGAGTCCTGCGGCACATCTGCGTATGCATGGAAGATTGCAGAGCATGCGCAGATGCTGCTGGATTCTCATATCTGGGACCTTGCTGAGACCCATGACATCTGTGCACATGCACAGAAACCTCACACAAATGTGCAGATGTGCTACAAGTCTCTGCCAGTTCCTGAATACCTGGCAGATCTACACATGCGAGGGAGATTCATGCACACGTACAGATGCCACTGGTATCTGGGAACTTGCTAAGAACCATAACATCTGTGCACATGCATGGGAATCTTGTGCACAGTGGCGTAACAATCACCATAGCGACCCAGGCGGTCGCTATGGGGCCCGGGGCACAGTGGGGCCCGGCCAGATGCAGTGCGGGCCGCCTGGGTCGCTATGGGATCTTCTGCTGGTGGCTTTCATTGGCGTCTGAAGACGAACACGCTGCTGTTCAGATCATCTGTGCAGCAGCGCGTTCGTCTCCACAGAGTCAATGAGAGCCAGCAGCGGCGGGGGAGTAGGCTGGACCCGGTGTTCTATCAACGTCGCAAGCCTCTGACGTCACCGGCAGTGGAGGAGGAGGCGGGCCTCGGTAACGAAGAAGGAGGCGGGCCCGGTGACGAAGGAGGCGTGCCCGGTGACGGAGGAGGTAAGGAGTGTGACCAGCCCACCTGAGGGTGACCCTGCAGAGCCCACCGTAGAGAGTCTATGGTGGGCTCAGCAGGGTCACCCTCAGGTGGGATCTCGAGTGGGCTCTGCAAGGGGTATAACTAGCAATCACGGGGGGCCCCATACAAAATGTTGCTATGGGGCCCTGTGATTTCTAGTTACGCCCCTGCTTGTGCACATGTGCAGATATGCTCCAAGTCCCTCCCAGGTACCGAATACCTGCGCATGTGCAGAATCTTGCTGTGCTCCTGACTAAAGCTCTGCCAGGCATTTGAGCGTTCCCAGGTAATTCTCGTATACGCTCTACCATTTTAATGGTTTCCAGTTCTATAAGAGGGAGCGGGGAGGAACCAGCAGAGAAATTGTTTTTGACATGGGCAAAGGTCCGCTTTAATGACCCAGACATTTCAATGATGTCATCAGGCCATGACAGGTTCTCTTTAACAAGAAGCCCATTGTCTTCCCTTGGACTCTGATCTAGGTGTCATATTGCAATGACGCAGCGCTGTCCTCCTTGGCGGTATGCATATGATTAGACATGTTTGGATACATTGTGCTCCTGTATGCTGCACAATCATTGAAACTCCATAACTGACCCGAGCGTCATGTGCGGCCAACAGACTCCAGCCCTGGAGCTCGTAAGTTTACACCCAATGAGGAGCCATACTATTAATAATTCTGACAGTGAAAGCCGAGCCCGGGGACACGCCAGGCGGCTGACCTCAGTACTTCCAGCAAAAAAAAAAAAAGATTATTTAACAAATGAGGACATTAACTAGGAGGTCAAACCCCACATGTAGAGCTGTCACCACGCCGCATGGAGGAAGCCAGCACTGGGATGAGGGCAGTACCGAAAGCCACAGGCGTAGACTACTGTCTATGTTAGCAGACCAGTATCGCAGACTACTGTCTATGGGAGTAGACCAGTACCGCAGACTACTGTCTATGGGAGTAGACCAGTACCGCAGACTACTGTCTATGGGAGTAGACCAGTACCGTAGACTACTGTCTATGTGGGTAAAGACCAGTACTGTAGACTACTGTCTATGGGAGTAGACCAGTACTGTAGACCACTGTCTATGGGAGTAGACCAGTACTGTAGACTACTGTCTATGGGAGTAGACCAATACTGTAGACTACTGTCTATAGTAGTAGACCGGTACTGTAGACTACTGTCTATAGTAGTAGACCAGTACTGTACACTACTGTCTATGGGAGTAGACCAGTACTATAGAATACTGTCTATGGGAGTAGACCGGTACTGTAGACTACTGTCTGTGGAAGTAAACCAGTACTGTAGACTACTGTCTATGGGAGTAGACCAGTACTGTAGACTACTGTCTATGGGAGTCGACCAGTACTGTAGACTACTGTCTATTGGAGTAGACCAGTACTGTAGGCCACTGTCTATGGGAGTAGACCGGTACTGTAGACTACTGTCTATGGGAGTAGACCTACTAGTACTGTAGGCCACTGTCTATGGGAGTAGACCGGTACTGTAGACTACTGTCTATTGGAGTAGACCAGTACTGTAGGCCACTGTCTATGGGAGTAGACCAGTACTGTAGGCTACTGTCTATGGGAGTAGACCAGTACTGTAGGCTACTGTCTATAGGAGTAGACCAGTACAGTAGGCTACTGTCTATGGGAGTAGACCAGTACTGTAGGCCACTGTCTATGGGAGTAGACCAGTACTGTAGGCTACTGTCTATGGGAGTAGACCAGTACTGTAGGCTACTGTCTATAGGAGTAGACCAGTACTGTAGGCTACTGTCTATAGTAGTAGACCGGTACTGTAGACTACTGTCTATGGGAGTAGACCAGTACTGTAGACTACTGTCTATTGGAGTAGACCAGTACTGTAGACTACTGTCTACAGTAGTAGACCGGTACTGTAGACTACTGTCTATGGGAGTAGACCTACCAGTACAGTAGGCCACTGTCTATGGGAGTAGACCAGTACAGTAGGCTACTGTCTATGGGAGTAGACCAGTACTGTAGGCCACTGTCTATGGGAGTAGACCAGTACTCTAGGCTACTGTCTATGGGAGTAGACCAGTACTGTAGACTACTGTCTATGGGAGTAGACCAGTACTGTAGGCCACTGTCTATGGGAGTAGACCAGTACTGTAGACTACTGTCTATAGTAGTAGACCGGTACTGTAGACTACTGTCTATGGGAGTAGACCAGTACAGTAAGCTACTGTCTATGGGAGTAGACCAGTACTGTAGACTGCTGTCTATAGTAGTAGACCGGTACTGTAGACTACTGTCTATGGGAGTAGACCAGTACTGTAGGCCACTGTCTATGGGAGTAGACCGGTACCACACTAGTAGTAGATTGGTACCGTAGACTGCTGTCTACGGGAAGTGATCAATAAACTGCTAAAAAGCATTTCTGAACCCAGATCAAAAAATGTATATATTGCAACTTACCAGTCCTTAAAGGGTATCCATGGTCTATGTATTCCTATACTGAATTTCCATAAGTTCTATCCCACGCCAAACAACCAGATCCATCTAGAAGTTTGTAAACTTATTGGAGATAGGATGGACTTCCTCAATGCACTAACATCTTTTCACTCTCAGCACTGTAAATATGCACTTTCTGGTGTCACCGCTCTCACAGAACCTGCCTTCTGAACTACAACTCAACGCCTTAAAGGAAAACTATGGGGTTGGGGCTTTTCCCCATAGTTCTCCTTAGGGTAATGGGAAGACACAAACTAGCGTCCTCCCGTCACCCTAAGCTCAGTATACCGCAAGCTACAGCTCGCGGTATACTGAGACGCCGCAGCCGGAGCGGATCCTGACATCGATGTCGAGATCCGCCCAGCTGCGTGAGTGACAGCTGGCTCTGCCTATCTAGAGGCAGAGCCAGCTGTACCCGCCCCCTCCCCCGTCCGATCCGCCAGTCAGCGCTGGCGGATCGGAGCGGGGAATCCAGCCCCTCCCCTGTCACGGCAGAGAGCCGTGACAGGATCGAGAGGTGAGCAAACGCCGGTATGTGTTCGCTCACCTCCCGATCTACTGAGCCGACCTGTGACAGTCTCATTGTCACAGGTCGGCTAGAACTATGAGGTGAGTGAAAAGCACCCCCCTCATAGTTCTCCTTTAACACTGTAACTTTATTGATTGCTGAAAGCAAGCAGTCTTGAGAAATGAGTTTGCATCAGGAAAAGAGACGCAAAGCACACTATAAATGAGGTGCTATTTGACTTGCTTCAGTTTCTTACATTGTGAGGAGCTCACAGTGTGCAGTGAAATCAGAGGAAGACATTTCAGCCCAGGAGAGGAGCCGGTACAACTGTGCAAGACTGACGGAGGTCAGCTTTAAATGTTGTGGTTGCATTAGTTTTCGCATTATTTTCACCTGGTGATCCTGCCAGTAACACACTTCCTGTGCTAGAAGCCGGAAGACAGAGGTAGGCAATCCCAAAGTAGGTAAACAAGCCCTATAGAAGCCGGCAGATGGAGGTAGACAAGCCCCATAGAACCCGAGAGGTAGACAATCCCCAAAGAAGCCGGGAGATGGAGGTAGACAAGCCCCATAGAACCCGAGAGGTAGACAATCCCCAAAGAAGCCGGGAGATGGAGGTAGACAAGCCCCATAGAACCCGAGAGGTAGACAATCCCCAAAGAAGCCGGGAGATGGAGGTAGACAAGCCCCATAGAACCCGAGAGGTAGACAATCCCCAAAGAAGCCGGGAGATGGAGGTAGACAAGCCATGGAGGGAGAGAGGCCCAATAAGACCCGGGAGGTAGGCAATCCCCAAAGAAGCCGGCAGATGGAGGTAGACAAGCCCCATAGAACCCGGGAGGTAGGCAATCCCCAAAGAAGCCGGCAGATGGAGGTAGACAAGCCCCATAGAACCCGGGAGGTAGGCAATCCCCAAAGAAGCCGGCAGATGGAGGTAGACAAGCCCCATAGAACCCGGGAGGTAGGCAATCCCCAAAGAAGCTGGCAGATGGAGGTAGACAAGCCCCATAGAAACCGGGAGGTAGGCAAACCCCAAAGAAGCCAGGAGTTGGAGTTAGACAAGCCCCATAGAAGCCAGGGGACAGAAATAGATGAGCCCCATAGAAGCCAGGAGATGGAGGTAGACAAGCCCCATAGAAGCCAGGAGATGGAGCTAGACAAGCCCCTCAGAAGCCGTAAGATGGAGGTAAACAAGCCCCATAGAAGCTGAGAGATGGAGGTGGCCGAGCCCCAAAGAAGCTGGGAGACGGAGGAAGCCGAGCCCCAAAGAAGCTGGGAGACGGAGGAAGCCGAGCCCCAAAGAAGCTGGGAGACGGAGGAAGCCGAGCCCCATAGAAGCCGGGAGACAGAAGTAGAAGAGCCCAAAAGAAGCCGGGAGATGGAGATAGACGAGCCCCATAGGAGCTAGGAGGGAGACGGAGTTAGGCAATCCCCAAAGAAGTCGGGAGATGGAAGTAGTTAAACCCAAAGAATTGAGAGAGAGGTAGACAAGCCTAATAGAAGCCGGGAGACAGAAGTAGTAGAGCCCCACAGAAATCAATAGGGATGTACAGTGTGGTCAGTATAAGGGGACGTTCACCGCACAATGTCAACAAACAACTGAGATGGGGCCCATCAGAATTCGGTAAATATTCAAATGTACAAGGGAGGAAGTGGTGGCATCATAAAGGGGCCTAAGATTTGTTTTTGGTGCATGTTTTTACTTAAAGGAGAACTATGAGGTGAGTGATTTCCACTCATCCTCATATTTAGAGCCGACCTGTGACAAGGGAGCTATCACCGGTCAGTTCTATCGATCGGGAAGTGAGCGAGCACATACCGTCGCTCGCTCACTTCCCGATCATCTCCGTGGAGAGAGCAGTGACTGACTACCCGCAGGGATTCCCCCCTCCCCTCTCTGATTCTCCAGTAGCCCGCTATATACTGAGCTTTGGGTCACAAGAGGAGGTTAGTATATGTCCTCCCGTGACCTTAAAGAGAACTATGGGGAAAAACACTTACCCCATAGTTCTCTTTTAAAGTCTCCTCAAAGGAAGACGGCCTATTATGATGTCACAGGAAAAATTGCTCCGGATATTGTCAAGTAGTGAAAAAATAAAACTAGTAAAAAATCACGTATATGAGAATTTTGAAATGAATATAAACCGTTTTGCACTTATTGTGACCCTATGATTTTTTTTCCCCATTTTGAACAGACCGCCCGTTCTGGCACACCCGATGTGTACGTCCCCCGGAGGCGCTGAGTTTTGGCATTATAAAATGTATGTTGTCCATTATTAGCCGTTGTTTGCATGTAAACGTTATACATGAAATCAGGACGGATCTTCGCTCCGGACACACAGCCAGCAGAGCCGACAAATTAAATTGGAACAGATGGATGTGAGAAGTCATCTGCAGAAACCAGAGACACGACAACATCCACCGGCTTGATCTTCTCTACGTCCGTCCACTGTTCAAGGGTAGATGGAGGTAGACAAGCCCCATAGAACCCGGGAGGTAGGCAATCCCCAAAGAAGCCGGCAGATGGAGGTAGACAAGCCCCATAGAACCCGGGAGGTAGGCAATCCCCAAAGAAGCCGGCAGATGGAGGTAGACAAGCCCCATAGAACCCGGGAGGTAGGCAATCCCCAAAGAAGCCGGCAGATGGAGGTAGACAAGCCCCATAGAACCCGGGAGGTAGGCAATCCCCAAAGAAGCTGGCAGATGGAGGTAGACAAGCCCCATAGAACCCGGGAGGTAGGCAATCCCCAAAGAAGCCGGCAGATGGAGGTAGACAAGCCCCATAGAACCCGGGAGGTAGGCAATCCCCAAAGAAGCTGGCAGATGGAGGTAGACAAGCCCCATAGAACCCGGGAGGTAGGCAATCCCCAAAGAAGCCAGCAGATGGAGGTAGACAAGCCCCATAGAACCCGGGAGGTAGGCAATCCCCAAAGAAGCTGGCAGATGGAGGTAGACAAGCCCCATAGAAACCGGGAGGTAGGCAAACCCCAAAGAAGCCAGGAGTTGGAGTTAGACAAGCCCCATAGAAGCCAGGGGACAGAAATAGATGAGCCCCATAGAAGCCAGGAGATGGAGGTAGACAAGCCCCATAGAAGCCAGGAGATGGAGCTAGACAAGCCCCTCAGAAGCCGTAAGATGGAGGTAAACAAGCCCCATAGAAGCTGAGAGATGGAGGTGGCCGAGCCCCAAAGAAGCTGGGAGACGGAGGAAGCCGAGCCCCAAAGAAGCTGGGAGACGGAGGAAGCCGAGCCCCATAGAAGCCGGGAGACAGAAGTAGAAGAGCCCAAAAGAAGCCGGGAGATGGAGATAGACGAGCCCCATAGGAGCTAGGAGGGAGACGGAGTTAGGCAATCCCCAAAGAAGTCGGGAGATGGAAGTAGTTAAACCCAAAGAATTGAGAGAGAGGTAGACAAGCCTAATAGAAGCCGGGAGACAGAAGTAGTAGAGCCCCACAGAAATCAATAGGGATGTACAGTGTGGTCAGTATAAGGGGACGTTCACCGCACAATGTCAACAAACAACTGAGATGGGGCCCATCAGAATTCGGTAAATATTCAAATGTACAAGGGAGGAAGTGGTGGCATCATAAAGGGGCCTAAGATTTGTTTTTGGTGCATGTTTTTACTTAAAGGAGAACTATGAGGTGAGTGATTTCCACTCATCCTCATATTTAGAGCCGACCTGTGACAAGGGAGCTATCACCGGTCAGTTCTATCGATCGGGAAGTGAGCGAGCACATACCGTCGCTCGCTCACTTCCCGATCATCTCCGTGGAGAGAGCAGTGACTGACTACCCGCAGGGATTCCCCCCTCCCCTCTCTGATTCTCCAGTAGCCCGCTATATACTGAGCTTTGGGTCACAAGAGGAGGTTAGTATATGTCCTCCCGTGACCTTAAAGAGAACTATGGGGAAAAACACTTACCCCATAGTTCTCTTTTAAAGTCTCCTCAAAGGAAGACGGCCTATTATGATGTCACAGGAAAAATTGCTCCGGATATTGTCAAGTAGTGAAAAAATAAAACTAGTAAAAAATCACGTATATGAGAATTTTGAAATGAATATAAACCGTTTTGCACTTATTGTGACCCTATGATTTTTTTTCCCCATTTTGAACAGACCGCCCGTTCTGGCACACCCGATGTGTACGTCCCCCGGAGGCGCTGAGTTTTGGCATTATAAAATGTATGTTGTCCATTATTAGCCGTTGTTTGCATGTAAACGTTATACATGAAATCAGGACGGATCTTCGCTCCGGACACACAGCCAGCAGAGCCGACAAATTAAATTGGAACAGATGGATGTGAGAAGTCATCTGCAGAAACCAGAGACACGACAACATCCACCGGCTTGATCTTCTCTACGTCCGTCCACTGTTCAAGGGGCCACAGAGGGCCACGTAGACTTACAAGGTTATTTACAAAAGGGTGAAGGGTTTAGAGAAGGCAGGAGAAGGGAACAATCTAGGACAACATAGCTGGACTGGAATTGTAGAATATTTCCTAATCAGCTATGTTGTCCTAGATTGTTCCCTTATCCTGCCTTCTCCAAACCCTTCACCCTTTTGTGAACAACTCTGTTAGCCTCAGTTCTCAATGACATACCATCTTATAAACATGATAAAATATAGATAGAAGTCATAATACTGCCACAGCTGACTGTATGGTTGCTATGGGGCCCAGAAGCACAGAATTGTTCCCCAAACAATCTGGCTACATAGTGATTGGTGCAGGTAGCAAAAACGCTTTACAAGTACATTAAAGGAGAACTATGGGGTCAGGGCTTTTCCCCATAGTTCTCCTTAGGGTAACTGGAGGACACAAACTAGCATCCCCCCTTCACCCTAGGCTCAGTATACCGCAAGCTGTATCTCGCGGTATACTGAGACGCCGCAGCTGAAGCGGATCCCGACAATTGTGCCGGGATCCGCCCAGCTGCGCGACTGACAGCTGGCTCTGCCTATCTAGAGGCAGAGCCAGCTGTACCCGCCCCCTCCCCCGTCCGTTCCGCCAGTCAGCGCTGGCGGATCGGAGCGGCGAGGGGGGAATCCAGCCCCTCCCCTGTCACGGCAGAGAGCCGTGACAGGATCGAGAGGTGAGCGAATGCCGGTATGTGTTCGCTCACTTCCCGATCCACTGAGCCGACCTGTGACAGTCTCATTGTCACAGGTCGGCTAGAACTATGAGGGGAGTGAAAAGCACTCACCTCATACTTCTCCTTTAATATCTGAACTGCAGACTAACACGGATAAAATAAATGCCTAGGAGCTGTTTTATCTGTCAAAGGATTTGTACGTCCTGTCTATCGTATCCTAACATTTACACACGGCTCTGCCACAAAGCTGTGCAGAGCAGGAGACCTGATTTTTCTCTGCTGCAATTACATAACACTTAACAGGTCTTGTCCCTCCCCCAGCCAGTGACTGGACAGTTAAAGGAGAAGCAGAACTCAGTGAAAAGAGAGCTCATCTCTCCGTCAGTCTGCTCTCTTCTCCTATCAGCATGTTCCATGCACTGCAGCTCAACTGACTGACTCCTTTGATGCTGCAAGAGGCTGATGCCAGATATAATCCAGGCAATTTCACTGCTTGTGAAACAGAAACAGATTTAGACTGATGTGAAGCTGTGAAAATTAGACTCAGGAGGACTCTGGCAGGCAAGCAGGGTGGAGGGAAAGTGCGGGGAAGGTAAGTATCAGGATTGGGGGGGGGGGCTGTTTGGGCCTCAAGAGGACTTGTCACTTTGATATGCATGGGCAAAGTTACAGGTGGTGGCCCCATAAAAGAACGCTCGCCATGCCAAAGTTTAATAACGCATAAAAAGATACAAAATAGCCGTTTGTAGTTTCCCTTTAATACAATTGACTTATATATATATTTCCAGGACCTGGAACGGCGCTGATCCCTACAGATCAGATTATCCGATCACAGCTCGGGTTTAATGCACCATAAACAGGAGTGAGCACCGTCTGTGCCGCCATCAGATAGCTGGCCGTGACCTGAACTGTACATCCAATCACCAGATAATCCCATTTCAGTGTAACAAAGCCATTTAGTATCCTCGTCCTGGTTAAAAGGCGGACGCAGATCCTACGGAGACCTTTCCTTATCGCGCAGTGCGGTCAATAGCCGGTTCTGGTTATTAACAGCTAAAAAGACTGACAGCGTGGTGTAGATGATGTCCCATCTGGTAGAGGCGTAAAGACCAGCCGGGATCAGAGACGCCGACGGGTAACGCCAGCCATAGTCATAAATAGAAGGTAGGAGGATTGAATTGTGCTGCAATAGAATCATGACAGTGAATGCGTAACACGTTCCAGCCAAGCGAGGACATTTATTAAAGCGTATGTCCAGCCGAGAACATTTAGAATGTGGAAGTATCGGGACCCCCGTCTAGTTTTTATTTCCCTCCGGGGCTCTTTAGAGATTTCCCTTTTGCCTGAGCTGCCTTTTGTTCGCAGCACACCATTGCATCATTTGAAATAAAGAGAAAAAACTAAGTGCAAGAACAGTGTGCACCTAATCCACGTCACATGATATCACCCATATTGATCACCTTCTCCTATCCCTATAGATTAGTTCAAAGTTAGGCATACCGTGGTTGGGCCTATTGTCTGTGATTAAACGCTTTTACACTGCTTGGTCTTCTGTGGTTTCTTATTGCTTAATGAGAACTTGATAGAGATTGGTCAGTGGCAGGGCAGTTTTGCATCAGTGAGAACAGGGACATTAACAATTACAGGGAATGTAACCACAATTGCTCCTTCTCTTCTATGGTTACCAGTGTAATATCCATACTCCACACTCATTGGTAATTGCGGTCACCTGACTGTGCTGACCAATGAGAAGAGTATCGGACCAGTCAGTGTCGTCAGAAGATTTGTGTATTTTCAAAGTTGCCCTGGAAGCTGCATGAAAAGACCCCTTCCCCTACTGTATATTTTAAAGCATTGGTATATGTCCCCCATGGCAGTGCCAATGTTAGGGCAAGATGGAGGCTGCGCATGCACATCCAAACCGGAAGTGCCCGAAACCGGACGTGCCCGAAAACCAGAAGTGTGCGGAAACACGTGCAACATCTGTCGCACAGGAAGTGATGCAGCTAATTGGATCTAGCTCACCATATATAGAACGAGTCTGCCCTTGCTCCTTTGCTGATGGTCTTTCTCAGCTAGTTGTTCCTGTGCCTGCTCTTGCGTGCTTCCTGTGACCCAGCTTGTTTTTGGACTTTGCTATTTTGGATTGCTGCCTGCCCCTGACCTCGGCCTGTTTCTGGACTCTGCTTATGCCTTTCGATTGTGTACCCTGCTGCCCGACTGGCTCTGACTTCTGGCTCCCCTGACCTCGCTTCAGTCTCCAGTTTCTGCCTGGATACCATCCGCTCAGAGGACTTCTGGACTCATCCTGCACGGCACTGGTGCTCCTCGCTGTCTGCCTGCTCCCTGTCCCTGCTTCCAGGGGTAGAGAGACGCGAGCCTGAAGAGAAGCCTCCTCGCCTTCCGGTCTCTTACCAGGTACGTGATAACCGAGCTCCTCGTGCCTTTTTTTGACATTAGCTTTACTATTAGACATAAAAATGGGCAGATATTAACAAGATTTGCCACCCGCTCCCCAGACCCTAAAAGGGTAAATTTACTTTCCCAGGCGAATTTA